>NW_007749160.1:9496-11187 GCF_000696425.1 Galeopterus variegatus | reverse complement strand
GTGACAGTTCCATGCTCTTTCTTTTATTAATTTATAAGATTTAAAAAACATTCATAATACAAGATCTTTGCTGGTTATAAATGCTATAAATTCTCAATATAGCATTTATATTCATTGCATATATTGCAAATATATTTTTCCCCTTCATGGTTTGTCTTGTCTTTTAATTATTTATTTCCTCCTTTGACAATAAAAGGTTGTAATCTCAGAATAGTTAAATGTTAAAGGTTAAAATGTTAATTTCTTTTTAGATTATTTCTATCCAGATTATAATAAGAGACGTATTATCATCTGTAAAGGTTAGGTTTTCTCCCTACTTGTCTATATGGACACCCAAGTATATCAACACCATTTTTTGAAGAAAAAAAAAAAAACAGCTCTTCTCCACTATTTTTTATCACCTCTTCATGAATCAAGTATTCATAGGTAGCTAAATAAAACATTTGATCCAATGCTATCTGCTATTCCTTTGATATGTTTTGATTCTTGTGCCAATATTATACTGCATTAGACACTCTACCCAACATGTCTTGGAATCTAGTTTACGTAAATTAGTAATTCTTCCTTGTTATTCTTTACTTAGAAAGACATAGCTGTTCTTAATCCCTTATATATTTTTTTTCTAATTTCATAGTTAGTGCGGTGCATCTCACTGGAAGTTTGCTGTTTCTAACATATTGTTATAGCTGAAACTGATTTCACTGTTCCTTCTACAAGTTTGGTCTAGTCCTCTAATCATACTTACACTACTATAAATGTTTCACATGAAGACCCTGCCACACACTTGATTCTTTTCAAACTTCAAATTTGTCATAGCAGCATTGATCACCAAAGCTATGCAGGTTTGCTCTCCCCACGCATCAAAAACTCCCTACTTGGGTAAACTTGATCTTGAAATAGGTAAACACCCCCCAGGGTAAAAATAATTGGCAGTCTGCATTGTTTTGAAATACATTATACCCATTAGAAAAATTTAGTTTATGAAAAAATAATCACATTAATAATCAGTGACATTTTAAAAGAGAATTTTTGAAAATTATGTAGGTTTTTGTCATTTCTTTTTTACTGTAACTTCTTAATATACATTGTAGTTTATTTTCATGATTTTTTACCCGTTCCTCTTTCGCCCTTCCACTCCAGATATCTGTTCACTTGTCTTAACAAGTTCAAGGAATTGTTTTGATTATTGTGTCTTCTTCCCCCTCCTACCCTTTGTTTGTGTGTTTATTTATTTATTTACTTACTTTTTAACTCCCCAAAATAAGGGAGAACATGTGGTATTTCTCTTTCTGTGCCTGACTTGTTTCACTTAATATAATTTTCTCTAAGTCCATCCATGTTGTGAATGGTAGTATTTCATTCTTTTTTATAGCAGAGTAGAATTCCATTTGTGAATGGTAGTATTTCATTGTGAATGGTAGTATTTCATTCTTTTTTATAGCAGAGTAGAATTCCATTGTGTAGATATAACACAGTTTCCTTATCTACTCAGCTGATGATGGACATTTGGGCTGGTTCCAACTTTTGGCTATTGTAAATAGCGCTGCAACAAACATTGGAGTACAGGTTTCATTTTGGCATGATGATTTCAAGTCCTCTGGGTATATTTCCAGCAATGGGATAGCCTGGCCATATGGTAGATCTATCTGCAATTGTTTGAGGAACCTCCATACCAGTTTCCATAAAGGCTG
>NW_007749160.1:8172-8563 GCF_000696425.1 Galeopterus variegatus | reverse complement strand
TATTTTTTTCACAGTTTCTGTATGTCAGGAATTTAGGGAAGGCTCAGATAAGCAATTCTTAGGATTACTCTGTTACCATAGCAATCCTGTTCCAACAATTGCTTAATCTAAGAAATGATTACTTGTTGTCTCCTATGATTTCTAAATGGCTTCTTACTACAGAGTAGGGCTCAGATAGTTTCAAAAGTTCTCTTTTTGTGTAGCTAACTAAAAAATATGTGAGGAGTGTGATTGGTCAACATTCCATTTCAGAATGATAGAGACAGACGACCCAGATGTCAATTCTAGTTGTATCTTCAGGTAATAAAACCGCAGGCTACTTTTTCTACATATAGTTTTCTGTTTAAGCATGACTTTAGTATCCTCTGACATATACTCTTCATATCCTATC
>NW_007749160.1:4576-6493 GCF_000696425.1 Galeopterus variegatus | reverse complement strand
AATATTTTCTCCCACTCTGTTGGTTATCTATTTACTCTGTTGACCGTTTCTTTTGCTGTGCAGAAGCTTTTTAGTTTGATATAATCCCTTTTGTTTATTTGTCCTTTAGTTGCCTGTGCTTTTGGTGTCCTATTCATGAAGTCTGTAGCCACTCCTACTTCCTTGAGTGTTTCCCCTAAGTTTTCTTTAAGAAGTTTTATTCTTTCGGGATGTATATTTAATTCTTTACTCCATTTTGTTTTGATTTTGGTATATGGTGAGAGGTATGGTTCTAGTTTTGTTCTCCTACATATGAGTACCCAGTTTTCTCAGCACCATTTTTGAAAAGGCAGTCTCTTCCCCCATACGCAGCTTTGCTGCCTTTGTCAAAGATCAGTTGGCTGTGAGCCTATGTGTTGATTTCTGAATTTGCTATTTTATTCCATTGATCCGTGTGTCTGTTTTTATACCATTACCATGTTGTTTTGGTTATTATAGCTTTGTGATATAGTTTAAGGTCGGGTAGTGTTATACCTTGAGCTTTATTTATTTATTTATTTTTGCTCAGGATTGTTTTGGCTATGTGTGTTCTTTTGTTATTCCATATAAATGTCTGNCAACAGTGGTTTGCAGTTCTCTTCATAGAGATTTTTCACATCCTTGGTTAGCTTTATTCCTAAGTATCTTGTTTTTTGGATGGCTATTGAAAGTGGGCTAGCTCTCTTGATTTCTTTCTCCACATGTTCACTGTTGGAGTATAGAAATGCTACTGATTTTTCTGTGTTGATTTTGTATCCTGCAACTTTGCTGAAATCATTTATCAACTCTAAGATTTTTTTGATACAGGCTTTAGGCTGGTCAATATATAGGATCATATAATCCTCAAACAGGGCTAGTTTGACTTCATCCTTTCCAATCTGAATGCCCTTCATTTCCTTCTTTTCTGTGATTGCTCTGGCTAGTTCTTCCGACACTATGTTAAATAGGAGTGGTGAGAATGGGCATCCTTGTCTAGTTCCTGTTCCAAAGGGAAAGGTTCAGAATGATATTGGCAGTGGGCTTATCATATATAGTTTTACTTATGTTGAGATACTTTCCATATATATCTAACTTGTAGAGCACCTTTATCGTGAAAGAATGTTGAATTTTGTCAAATGCTATTTCAACATCTATAGAGATGATCATATGGTCTTTGTCTTTGATTTTCTTGATGTGTTTTATCACATTTATTGATTTGTGTATGTTGAACAATGTTCATATTACCGAAATAAATCCACTTGATCATGGTCCATAATATTTTTGATGTGTGGCTGTATTCTAATTGCTAATATTTTATTGAGGATTTTTTCATCTGTGTTCATCAGAGGTATTGGTCTGTAGTTTTACTTTTTTGTTGTATCTTTGCATGGTTTTAGTATTAGGGTGGTGCTGGCCTCATAGAATGAGTTTGGGAGAATGGCCTCCGTTTCAATTTTATGGAATAATTTAAAGAGAATTGGTATTAGTTCCTCTTTAAAGGTCTGGTAGAATTCAGCATTAATGCCATCCTCTCCTGGGCTTTTCTTTGTTGGGAGACTTCTGATTTCAATCTCATTGCTTGTTATTGGTCTGTTCAGGTTTTCTATTTTTTTCTTGGTTCAGTCTTGGTAGTCTGTAAAATTTATCCATTTTTTTGACAAATCCAAAATCCAAAAACTTATCCATTTCCTGCAGATTTTCAAATTTGTTGGTGTATAGTTGTTTATAGTAGTCTCTAATGACTTTTTTATTTCTGAGGTATCAGTTGTAATATCACCTTTTCATTTCTTTTTTTTTATTTTTTCCTTTTTGTCTTTTTTCATATCCGGCAATGGATCGCAACCCTCAGTGTCGCACCCGTACCGGACCGGGACCGGCAATGGGATCGCAACCCTGAGTGTTGCTCCCGCGCCCCGCTCC
>NW_007749160.1:1483-3926 GCF_000696425.1 Galeopterus variegatus | reverse complement strand
GCGGGAACTGGTCTGTATGTGGGATCTGAACCCTCGGCGGGAGCGCCACCGCACTCCTAAGTGGCGCAGTATAGCAGTGCGCCACTGGGCCGGCCCTCACCTTTTTCATTTCTAATTTTTATTTGGGTCTTCTCTCTTCTTTACTTAGTTAACTTTGCTAAAGGTTTGTCAATTTTATTTATCTTTTCAATAAAAAAACTTTATTTTCATTGATTTTTAATTATTTTGGGGGTTTCTATTGCATTTAGTTCTGCTCTGAGTTTAATTATTTCTTTTTGTCTACTAACTTTGGGTTAGGATTGTTCTTGTTTTTCTAGATCTTTAAGGTGAAGTTTTAGGTTCTTTTTTGCCATCTTTCTGTTCTTTTGATGTAAGAATTTAATGCAATGAATTTCCTCCTTAATCCCGTTTTTGCAGTATCCCACAGGTTTTGGTATGATGTGTCGTTATTTTCATTAGTTTCAAGAAATTTTTTGATTTTTTGTTTAACTTCTTCTTGAACCCACATGTCATTAAGTAGAATGTTTTTTAATTTCCATGTGTTTGTATTGTTTCCAGAGTTTCATTTACTATTGATTTCTAATTTTAATCCATTATGATCAGAAAAAATACATGTAATAATTCCAATTTTTTTGAATTTGTTGAGACTTTCTTTTGACCAAACATGTGGTCTATCCTGCAGAGTATTCCATGTGCTGATGAGAAGAATAAATATTCTGAGGTTGTTGTTTGGAATGTTCTATAGATATCTGCCATGTCCAATAGGTCTAAAGTGTTGTTTAGGTCTTTTGTTTCTCTACTGATTTTTTGCCTAAATGATCTGTCCAATGGTGAGCGTGGGGTGTTCAGGTGCCCCACTATTATGGTGTTAGTGTTTATCTCATTTGTTAGATCTACTAGTGCTTGCTTTATAAATCTGGTTGCTCCAACATTGGGTGCATATATATTTATGATTGTTATATCTTCATTGTGGGTTCATCCTTTTATCATTATATAGTGGCCTTCTTTGTGTCTTTTTATGGTTTTTGCTTTAAAGCCTATTTTATCTGATATGAGAATAGCTACTCCAGAACACTTTTCATTTCAACTTGCATGATATATCTTTTTCCATCCTTTCACACTTAATCTATGTGTGCCTTTAAATTCTGAGAATACTAAAGTCTTTTTAACAACAAGCTTAATTAAATATTATCTCCTTTTGAGAATATATAACTTTGCTTTTGTGAAATGCCAGATGTACTACCTATGTTTATGCTGAAGCCTCCATTTTAGCACTGTCAGACGTATCCTTAATTCCAATACTGATTCTGTTTTTACCGCCATGGCGTCAGAATCACATCTCCCCGTTTCAGCTCAAAATGTTGTATGCTTTCTTTGTTCTGTTTGTTTTATTGACTTAATGGTTTTCCTACTACATTTAACTAAGCAGTATTTTGAAACGTATAGTTTCATCTGGAATATAGTTCGATAATAACAAAAACATCATTTTGAAGATCCTGTTTAGCATATTGTCAAAAAGGGGAAATCATTCTCCATACAAGGGTGATTCAAAAAGCTAATGAAAATTATCATATTACCTTTCAATTCTATTTTTCCAGGAACTTACTGAAGTACCCTCATATTACCAATATTCTCTTCTGATTGTTTTAATGATTTTTTAAATAGATTTAAAATTTATAATTTATCTTTCATTATTTCAGTGTTTTCTCATTTTTTAGTGGAAGTAGAGTTAGCAAAGTTATCCTCTTTAAATGTCTACTTACTTTCTCTGTTGTACTCACATTAATCTGGAGAATTATATTCCCTCACCAGTCATTCTTAACTAGGAGTAAAGAGCCCAAATCTATGCCTGAACTTGGTGTGTTATAGATAGAAACAAAATAAAACAAGTTGCTGAATGAATAAAAGCCCAAGAAAACAAAACAAACAAACAAAAATGTCTACAAGAAACTCACTTTACATGTAAGGGCACACATAGGCTAAATGGGAAGTGATGGAAAAAGATATTCCATCCAGTTGGAAACTAAAAAAGATTAGGAGTAGCTATACTTACATCAGATAAAGCAAAATTTAAATGGAGAACTATAAAAAAAGACTAAGAATGCCATCATAAATGATAAAGGAGTCAACACAGCAAGAGGATATAACAGTTATAAAAATACACACACACACACACACACACACACACAACCAACACTGGAACACCTGAATATATAAGCAGATAATAATAGGAATAAAGGGAGAAATAGACTGCAATTCAATAATAGTAATTGAATTTAAAACCTCATTTTAAGAAATGAACAGCTCTTCCAGACAATTAATCAAGAAAGAAATATTTGAGTTAAAATGCCCTATAGACCAAATAAAAATAACAAGTATTTGTAGAACATTTCAACTAACATTTGCAGAATATGTATTTTTCTTAATAGCACAGGAAACATTC
>NW_007749160.1:0-411 GCF_000696425.1 Galeopterus variegatus | reverse complement strand
GTATCAAAATACCAATGACATTTTTCACAGAAATAGAAAAAAACACTTCAAAAAATTTTTTGGAAACCACAAAAAAGACCCCTAATAGTCAATGCATGCTTGAGCAAAAAGAATAGAGCTGGAGGCATCAAACCTCCATATTCCGGGTAATATTACAAAGATATATCAACCAAAACAGCATAGTACTGGCATAAAAACAGACACATAGATCAATAGAATACAACAGAGAACCCAGAAATAAATGATTGCACTTACAGTCAACTGATGTTTGACAAAGGTGCCGAAAACATACATTGGAGTAAGGAATCACTTCAATAAGTGGTGCTGGGAAAACTGAATATCCACATGCATAGTAATAAAATTTGCCCCCTATCTGTCACCATTTTTAAAAGTCAGCTCAATGTGAATTAA
>NW_007749159.1:10718-11187 GCF_000696425.1 Galeopterus variegatus | reverse complement strand
CGGAATGCCTTCTCCTAGCTCTCCTGCTCAATAGTTCGATGATGCTTCTTCCAAAACCAGGACAGGTTGACAGAATGGATTTCTACACTATGAATCTAATATTTTCACAGTGTGCTCAAACTTGGATCAGAAAGACTTCCTAGATCATATGACATTTTATAGTTTATCTTAATTCAATTGGATAAACGGTTGTGAGGCCTTCTCCAGACCCTTCACAAGGCATTAACAGTCCAGTCCTCTTCCCTGTCCCCCTTTTCCCCCATAAAATAAGCAACATAAATATGTCAGGCTCGTCTCATCCACAGCGTAGTGTCTTAGCACAGGCTTTTTCTCACATCTGAATGATGCTCCTATCCTTTCAGCCTGGTAAATTTTTACCAAATCTTTAAGACCCTACAAAAAAATACCATTTCCTCTTTTAATTTCTGCCTCTGTCTGGACATAATTTAATCTGCTCTTTTTTTTTTTT
>NW_007749159.1:8682-9459 GCF_000696425.1 Galeopterus variegatus | reverse complement strand
AAGACTGTAAATAGAGGTCCAAAAGTGAAGTGAGTGAGGATTTATAAATGAGGGAGTGAGGGTTAACAGAGAGTGAATTATACATTTCCAGATTCAAAAATACAAATACAATGAATTTAATAGTCATCCTTTAACCTCTCTATGATGATTCAAAGTGATTTTAGGATATCTACTGCAAGATACTAGATATCCACAAACTGCCAACCCATGGCCACATCTGGCCTGCAAATATATTTTTTGGCTCCTCAAATAATTTAAAAATGAAAGGCAAGGCTGCCTTTAAAAACTGGAGTGTTTCACATAAAACCCCAAACTTCTTCAGAAGATCTGGCAACACTGGGTGTTCATTCATTGAAGCGACAGTCAGCAGGGTGGGGTAGCAATTGCCCCATCAAGTCAGGCTGTGGCCTGCAGTGAATGGCTGACCCTTTCCAGTGGATGCACACCAAGTCCAATTCACTCACTGACATTACCTGCCTGGCCGCTTACAGGCTTTTGAGTTTGCCTGATCCTGAGTTTGTCCTTTGGATGATTAACTATTGCTCTGATGAAGCGTGGACCTGTGTACAAAACTCCAGTTAGTACAAGGCAGATAAAACAGTTTTTGCTGAATTATTATTAACAATTATTTGACAATAATACCTACTACTTGACATTTACTTATTTATAAAAACACCTCTTCACCTCTACTGATAAGGAACCTCATTGAGATAATGTTTACATGTAAACAACTGCATTTGCACCATTTAGTCACCGCTAAATAATTCTGCTGCTTTT
>NW_007749159.1:6412-7067 GCF_000696425.1 Galeopterus variegatus | reverse complement strand
CTTGCCTGGGACACATTTGCTTCTCCTGATGACTACCTATAGAATTTAGAACTGTGGAGAAAAGTAACGTGTATATGAGTATGAGCATCTTCATAAAGCTAGAATCCAGATCATTGACACCACAGTTTCTGGGAAAACAGCTACCTGGAGCTAGAGTCATTACTGTCACTGACCCTTAAACACTTAAGCTTTGAGAGAAAATAACCTAACATCAGGGATTTGTTTAAACTAAGTTCTGTGTGATGTTCTATGTCATTATCATTTTTATAATAGAGCTACCTTTTATGGGGCCACCACCATTGTCAAACATGGTGAGGCATTTACATTCATTTCCATGTTGAATTTTCACAACCATCACGTGAAATATGTGCCATCCCAATTTATCATATTCAAAAGCTGAGGCACAGAGAGATGGACTGGTCCAAGGTTGCCCAGCTACTAAGTGACAGAATCCCAATCTCTCGGACTCTAAAGTCCACTTTTCTTTCTCATTATGGCTTCCTGGTGCCCTGCTAGCTCCCATTGGTTACTCATTCCTTAAGGCAAAAAAGTATTAATTGGTATTATACTATGTGTAAGGCCTTTTGCTAAATGCCGTGGAGATTACAGAGATAAATAAACCTTGCTGTTGTGGGGGCCAAGGGAAAGCTTCCTC
>NW_007749159.1:0-704 GCF_000696425.1 Galeopterus variegatus | reverse complement strand
TTGTGACAAGTGCTCACTTGACAGGAGAGGTGGGACAAACATTTGCGTGAGCATGTGATGGGCTGGTTGTGAGTTGTCTCACTGCGCATGTTGCCTTTGCCTCTGACCAGGAACTTAGCCCTACTTGTTTCCATGTCTGTAATACAGAGGTATTGACAGTGCCCACTGCTTGGAGTTCTGCAGGGATATTTTTTTAAACTAAAAAAATAAGAAAGAAGAAATATGCCACATAAAAGAGCCTGATATGGTCTTTTAAATATCCCTGCAGATAAAACAAACAAAACAAAACAAAACAAAACATTGCATTTAAGGGACACGGGTACAATGCTCCTGAGCAGAAATTCATGTTCTAATAATTGAGGAAGAGTNTCCTAGGGAGGGGATGTTAAGAAAATTGCATTTCTTTTGGAAAGATGCTTTCTTAGTCAGATGGGGAAATTGCAGAGAAAGTCCCCCCCCCCTCCAGTGCTTGGTGTGGAAGACAGGACAAGTTTAGAGGGACCTTGATTCTGAGGCTTATTTATAAGGCCTTTCAATTTTCAAAGCACCATATTTTTTTTATTTAATTTATTTTATTTATTGAATCAAAATCGATCGTATGTATTTTGGGGGTTGAACATTGAGATATGTTGACCAAATCAACATTACTAGCATATGTATTGTTACAAATCATAATTATTCTTTATGCCCCTTGTCCAACCGCT
>NW_007749158.1:16791-17010 GCF_000696425.1 Galeopterus variegatus | reverse complement strand
AGTGTCTAAAAGTCAAGATCCTCCAAAGGGGAGCTCAGCTGAGCCCCCAACCAGCCGTACATCCTCGGGCAAGTGACCACACCTCTGAGTCTAGGGCTTGAACCTGCCTCGTAGGGGAGGGGAAGGTCCGAGGTGAGACAATGAAGGTCATGCCCAGTACAGCACCAGTACATGCAAAGTGCCCAGGAAGGGGCAGAACACCTGCCCTCTCCCTGTCCC
>NW_007749158.1:14371-14752 GCF_000696425.1 Galeopterus variegatus | reverse complement strand
GTCTATGGCCACAGCCCTTTCTCCCCTCCCTTGAGCATGGGGGAAGCTGACTAACCTTTGTCCTAGAGCCTGACTCTCTGACCATTCCCACTTCTGTCTTTCTCTTAGTAAATCTTTCTTGAGCACCTGCTGTGTGTCAGATGCTGGGAATAGAATAATGAAGATGACAAACACAGGCTGGGCCCTTGTGGGTCCCACAGAGTCATTGGGGAGAATCTAGGGAAGCTCAGGAGGTGTAGGAGGCCTGCGGCAGGAGGGGTGGCATGCACAGTGCTATCCTGAAGGCAGCACCGTGGCAGCGAGATCCTAAAGGCATGGAGAGGGCCCAAGTGGCAGCAGTGCAGAGACAGAGAAATGGCTGTCTGAGAATCAGGACGCCAG
>NW_007749158.1:8395-8813 GCF_000696425.1 Galeopterus variegatus | reverse complement strand
GGGCAGTACAGTTATGCCCAGCGGTGAGCGTGAGACAGCTGGGGCACTGCCCTGGTTCTCATCTCCCTGGGGGTCTGGTTGCCTGGTTTCAGCAGCACCATGCTGACCTCTGGCTTAGGCACGATGTGGATCCTAAAACCAGCTCAGATAGGGACAGATTGTCACACCAGACTCAACTCCAAACTCAAGTATGATAATAGGGAAACAAACAAGAGGATACTGCAGAAGATCCCCTTCCATCCTAACTCCTGGTCTGCACCCACTCCCAGGAATCCCCAGGGAAGCACGGAACCCATCAAAGAGCGGATTCCATAGTACAAATCGAGAGGGGATTCACTGCGGCTAAACAAGTCCTATTATGCAGAATTGATTTTCCTTTCGAGCAGAACACACATAGGGTCTACTCAAACTTATGTGG
>NW_007749158.1:7266-7513 GCF_000696425.1 Galeopterus variegatus | reverse complement strand
GAGGGGGGAAGGAAGAGGCATGGTGGAGACAGCTAAACATTCCATTACTGTGTGGGAAGGGAAGATGGGACATTGGGAGGTAACGAGCAGCTTCTGCCATGGAAGATTATAAAGTGGCCCAACATGGGCCGGCCTGGTGGCGCACTGCTATAGTGTGCTGCTTGGGAAGCATGGTGGCGCTCCCGCCGAGGGTTCGGATCCCACATACAGACCGGCCGCTCACTGGCTGAGCGAGGGGCGGGAGCAA
>NW_007749158.1:5821-6438 GCF_000696425.1 Galeopterus variegatus | reverse complement strand
CATTTTCCATAGCGGCTGCACCATTTTGCAGTCCTACCAACAATGTATGTGAGTTCCTTTTTCTACGCAACCACGCCAGCATTTATTGTTCAGCGTGTTTTGGATTTTAGCCATCCTAACTGGGGTGAGATGGTATCTCAGTGTAGTTTTGATTTGCATTTCCAGGATGCTGAGTGATGTTGAGCATTTTTTCATGTGTCTGTTGGCCATTTGTATATCTTCCTTAGAGAATTGCCTACTTAGCTCTTTTGCCCATTTTTTAATTGGGTTGCTTGTTTTTTTCTTGTAAAGTTGTTTGAGTTCCTTGTATATTCTGGATATTAATCCTTTGTCAGATGTACATTTTGCAAATATTTTCTCCCACTCTGTTGGTTGTCTTTTAACTGTGATAAATTGTTTCTTTTGCTGTGCAGAAGCTCTTTAGTTTGATATAATCCCATTTGTTTAATTTACCTTTGGTTGCCCATGCTTTTGGGGTTATATTCATGAAGTCTGTGTCCAGACCTATTTCCTGAAGTGTCTCTCCTACATTTTCTTTGAGAATTTTTATTGTTTCAGGGTGTATATTTAATTCTTTAATCCATTTTGACTTGACTTTAGTGTATGGTGAAAGGTAT
>NW_007749158.1:0-247 GCF_000696425.1 Galeopterus variegatus | reverse complement strand
GAGGGAGAAATGAAAGAAAGCCAAATAAAAGCCATACCTGAAGGCTCTAGAATCCACTTGCCGTGGTGATGTGTGCGTTGTACGTGGACCTTTGTAGGCGGGGGTTACAGCAACGACTAAGACGTGCACCCGCCCCCTCATACCTCACATTCCAAAACAGGAATGTGAATTTGTTTATTAGTATAGAAAAAGAAGAAATGAGAGGGTACAGGGGTGGATTGGCCCTGGCTAAAGAAGATGGGTTTTG
>NW_007749157.1:9715-11190 GCF_000696425.1 Galeopterus variegatus | reverse complement strand
GCCTTGGAAGCAGGTGAGTAAATCGTTCTTTGTATTGTCATTGTAGCTGTTTTTATTCTCATCCTTAAATATGTTTGGCTGATTTTTTAAATTGCTTTTATAATTCTCAAAAAAGTCTATCTCCCAGGGATACAGCATTTGCTGCAGCATGTAGTTATTGTCCATACAAACCTATTTTCATTTTAATCATTTCAATTTAAGTCCTGCATTTCCCTGTGGGAAAGAACTGCCTGGGCTTCCTTCTCAAAACTAGAGAAGGGTAAACAGGCAAGTGACAGAAATGTACAGGTATATGAATTATTGTTAGCACACATAACTTCTTCCATATGCCACCATCTAGTGAACTCTTTGAGGGCAGAGACTGTGTTATCCATACCAGGGAGGTGCAGTACAGCCACGAAGCACTGGGTTCCAGCCTGACTCTATCACTTAGTAGGTTTCATCTTGGTTAAATCAAATAACGTCTCCAGAACTCAGTTTCCTCATCTGGAACATCAACTTTGCAGGGTATTATGAAGATTAAGTAAAATAATGAATATAAAAATCTGGCACAGAGCAAGAACTCAATAAATATTATCTCCTTGTCCTGTTGTTTATCTTAGCATCCCTGCAAGGTGAGCACTCAATTATTTGTTTTCTAATATGCTCTGAGTAGATCAAACCCCTGCTTTGAATATTTTTATCTCATAGTTTATAAGGAGGAAAAAAATTGATATAAAAATTATGGCCAGAAATACTAGATACAATGAGAGAACACAGAATGGAGAATTGGGGGTGGGAGCAGCTCGGGGCATAGGTTAGCCCAAATTCAAACTCACCTTAAAGATCTAGATACAGGGAGTGGGTTATTATAATCTTGGGGCTTTTTGGTTTGCTTTTTATTTTGTCTTATAAAATGTAAGTTATAAAGTATACAGTAGAATGAATGACATCAGCTGACCTCATGATTCAGAGCTCTTTACAGCCTGGCGTGTCCTCTTTTCACACAGATCCGTTATATAATTAGCACCAAATATTTAAAACAAAATGCTTCAAATTATTTTTGTCACAGCATGTTTAAAGCAGTGAAAAGAAACAACATAAATGTCCAGCAATTGGCATATGACCATATAAATTATAATGACTCACACAGTGGAATACTGTGTTGCCATATGAGGCAGGTCTGTATTTACTGACATGGGAAAATGTTCGTAATGGTGAGTGAAAAATGCAGACTACAAATACACACACACATAAAATGACCACTTTTGGGGAGTATGTTTATGGGTAAATTTGCACAAAATTTCTGGCAGGTTATACAGCAAATGATTTTCTCCGGGTGGTAGATTTAGGGTGAATTAACTTATTTTTCATTTCTTAGTATATTCTACTTTGTGAATAATATTAATTACTTCTGTGATTAAAAAGAGGAACGATGAGGGCCGGCCCGGTGGTGCACTGGAGAGTGCGCCGCTTGGGAGCGCGGTGGCGCTCCC
>NW_007749157.1:875-5390 GCF_000696425.1 Galeopterus variegatus | reverse complement strand
CTCAGCCAGTGAGCGGGAACCGGTCTGTATGTGGGATCCGAACCCTCGGCGGGAGCACCGCCACGCTCCCAAGCAGCGCACTGTAGCAGTGCGCCAGTGGGCCGGCCCAGGTTCATCTTTTTTTAATTTTGTATTTGAGGCATCGTAGATGCAGAGTATGTGATCAGAGCGGCATGGTATGTGAAGTTTAAGTTTCCTGGTGTTTCCTCTCAACTGTGTTCAAAACGTGAGAGATTGTGATAAACTGTAGTCTCATAGTTAAAGGGAGCCTAGGCATGAAAACGCTTGGAGGAAAACATTCCAGCAGATTTATTTTTAGATGAAAGAATAGAAGCCTAAGTAGGTGAAGTGATTTTTTTCCATGTTCACTCAAGAAGTGTCACAGAGAGTTGAAAAATGCTGTTGTGCCCCCTTTTCCCTGTCTTGTCTCATAGATTAGGAGATGTCGCCAAGAATAGGAAATTCCAGAAAAATCTGACAGATGAGAAGATGCTCTCTTGAAAATTTGGAACAAAGGAAAATCCACGTTTGAAAAACTACAATAGAAGAATGGAAAAACAGAACTAATGAGATGAAATTCGTATTTTTTAAATCAAGGATCACAATCTTTATTTTATAATTGAAGTTTACTTCATTTATTTGGGTTTGAATCTGCTATCTAATTATTTAGTTTCCTTATTTCTACCTATTTTTTATTTCTTTTTTACTTCTTCCTTGCCTTCTTTGGAATAATTAAATATTTTATTATTCCATTTTCCCCTTTATTAACTTTTTGGTAATGTATTCTTTTACTCTTTCTAAAGTGGTTATCTTACAGATTACACTACATGCCCCACATTTATAGGAATCTAGTATAAATTAGTATTTCATCCCATTCCAAACAATGGGTCTTTAAACACTTTAACTACATTTACTCATTTCACATCTTTTTGTTATTATTTTTATGTATTTTCTCCACATATTTTAAATACCAAAGGCACTTTTATTTGTTTTATACAGTTAATATTTTTTTAAGTTCACTCCAATACCTTTCTTTTGCTCTTTTTTACCTCCTGAATTTCTGTTCTTCCATATGGGAATATATGTCTTTTCCCTGAAAAACTCCAGTTTTAGAAAGTTTTTTTGGTCAGGAAATCTCTTTATGTTGACTTCACTGTTGAAAGAAATTCTTGCAAGATGTAGAATTCTAGGTAGATATTTTTTTTTTCTTCCAACAGCTTAAAGATGTGTGGTCTCTTGACTTTCATTTTCAGTGTTAAAATGTCAGAAACGTCATTGTTCCTTTAAAAGTCGTCAAGGTTTTTCTCTTTGTCCTTGGTTTTCATCAGTTTTACTAGGATGTGCCTCAGTGGATTTTCTTTGTGTTTATTCTGCTTGGGGTATAAAATGCTTCTGGAATCTGGGGTTCATGTCCTTTATCCACTTTGGAAAAAATTCTCAGACATCATCTCTTCAGCTGTCCTATGTGTCTCAGGCTTTTTTCTGTATTAGTCATTATTTTTCCTCTTATTGTTTAACTCTGGATACTTTTTATTAAAAAGGAGCTGTGTCCAATCTGCTGTTAAATCCATATTCTGAGTTCTTTAGTTCTTTTAGAATACACTATATTCTGTGTTTTTAGTCCTAGAATTTCTGTTTGATTCTTTTTATAGATTTTACTGTTGAAGTTATTTATATAGTCATCTATTTTTTGGAAGACATTAATCATAGTAATTTTAAACTCTGTGTCTGATGACTGGAGTATCTGGATCTGTGGGTCCATTTATATTGGCTGTTTTCATTTCTGGTTTCATATTGATTATTTTTGTTTGCATAACAAATATTGTATTTTAAAATTGTAGAGAATCTGGATGCATCCTTAGCTTCTGTCAAGTAGAATAGAGCCTATTACGTTCATTAGATCAAACATGTTATTCCAAGACTGGATTTTAGTCTTTTTGAGGGTCGGCATATTTCCCCTTTGACCTTACTTCTAGGGAAAAGACCTTCAGGTGTTCCAACTGAAAGGCTGTGGTATTCACCAGGGATCGCTCTTTCTTGGCAGAACCTAAACTCAGATTTTTAACTCTGTAGCACCTTAAGATTCCTGAAAGCTCTGTTTGGTTCTCTGGCATTTTTGTTTTCTGAGGGGCCTGGCACCTCAGTTCCTGCTCGTTTTCAGAGAAATATGCTGTTAATGTTTTGTGCAGGCCCCAAATATAAATTTGGTTACATTTTTTATTTTAAAAATGCATTTTCATGAAACTACATATGATATAATTACATCATTGAATACACATACAAATGAGTCAATGTATAACTGGTGAACTCAAAATAAGCTCTGTGGCCTGTTCCTATGTGATCACCTGGTTTGGGCATTATACAACACTTGTGCAAGATGTCAGCATTGGGAGAGGCAGGGTGAAAGGTCATTTACCCAAATTACAAAACTAGTCAAGTGGACAAGTTAGTACAGAGTTCTTCACTAAATTCTTTTTTTTTTTTTTTGCTTTAATAACAATATTAATATTTGCTTTTTGTAATAAAACGTAACATAGAAGTGAGACTTGCTCAAGTACAATTATGCAGAAGAAATCACCATTAAAAAATATGATGTATCTTTATCTGACTTTTTGAGAATAGTCATTGTGGCTTATTGAATAACTTTTAAAGTAACAGTTTCTAATTTTTTTCTTATGACTTTTTTAATGATATGGCAGTTTTTTTGGTTTATAATAGCCTCAGAATATATTTTAAATTTAAAATTGTCAGGGCACATAACTTTGTTTTATGCATTTTCTTTTTGTCACTTTTTAAATTCCCCAGTTCTTAAATTCTTCTTTATTTATTAATTATCTTTCATCAATCATTTATTCTTAAGATGGTTTTCAGCTGCTATCAGCTAAGGTTTAATGTTATTTCTTCTATTCTTCTTGAGCACTATTAAACACATATCATATTCTACATTTTTAATGCTCCTTGTTCTTGTATGTATTTATGCCTGTTCTTTTGTTGTGTCCAACAAAAAGACAGTTTATGGGAAAACCATGTGAAAGTTTGTGTCTCCCTGTACATTTTTTGGCAGCTTCCAGTGAATACATACTTATTTCAAAATTTAAAAACTATATCTTCCAAAAAATTATCAAAGATAATCATCTTTGAGAATTACCACAATTTGGGTTAAATGCACCCTTTATAACATTACAGGATAACATTTTGAACAATTTATCCAGATGGCATTCACCTTACAACATCTAAGGTATTCTCAGTCTAGAATTAAGTAAGAAGCAGTCATCCCTTGCCTTATAAACAAGTGACATTATGCCAAGAGCATAAGTAGGCTTTGGGCTCTTTAAAAAATATTTTTTAAGAAAAATAGATTGTGTGAAGCCCACTGATTTCACAGATTGGTTGTTTGCAGGCATGCCAATTGAATTGGAGTAATTTCCTTTAGCCCATTAGAGAAAAGTTATAGAGAAGCCAGTGTAATCTTCTGAATTTATTGGTATCATCTGAGAAGGGATATTCTGTGACTATGAAAAGTTATAGTAGTTTGAGGCTGGAGGGGGAGGAGGGACAAATGGTGTGATTTTGCTTTTCACTGTGAATCAATTCCAGATGTCACCATTAGATTCTCTGAGTGTTGAGAGAACAAAATAACAGTTCTGTAGAGACTACAGAGATAATCGAGTTGCACTTTTTTTTTTACAGTGGAGGAAACTGAGACCTAGAAAGACTGATCGCCTACACAAGTCACACAGCCGGGTAGGAACACAGGTGGTACTAGAATTCAAATCTCCTCTTGCCTAACCCAATAATACTTCAGGTATTGGGTTCTCTTAATGGGAGTAATCAGGAAATGCATAGACAACTCTGAGTTAAAAAACTCTTTTCTCCTCTAACACTTAATACTAATACTTTTTTTTGTGACATTTCAGATTCTGAATTATATGGATGCCTGAATAACAGAAAATGATGAAATGAGAGTTTGGGAGGTGAGTGAGTGAGACAAACTGAGAAAGGTCTAGAGTCTTTGACAAGAATAACAAGAAATATACTGATCGACTATATTGAAACTAGTCTCTTTTTTAATGGGATCTTCTCTAGAATTTTACTCTGAATGCCTTCCTTGACAGAAGAATGTCAAGCATGTCTAACATAGACATGCTTCTCAAAATTCTTATGAAAACAACAATATCACTTGAACCATTGCATCATTCTTCATATTCAAATTAAACTATTCTGCCTCATCTCTTCTTGAATATTGATATGATATATCGATTCTGTGTGTGCTTATTTGGGGACACTGGAGATCTACTCAATCTGATTCATTTAGAATGGCCACTTTATAAATGACCCCCCCTTTTTCTTCCCTTCCAGAATAACTAGAGTTTAGCTAGAATTTTCTCACACAGCTTGGAAGGCACAACTTGCATATCATGAAAACCAACACTGGAGTTTTTCATTCTAGCAGAATGGACAAGTATGAGGCCTGGGATTAGGAAGGAGAAAGAGGAAGCAAAACGTCAACGTGCA
>NW_007749157.1:0-573 GCF_000696425.1 Galeopterus variegatus | reverse complement strand
ATGGACAAGTATGAGGCCTGGGATTAGGAAGGAGAAAGAGGAAGCAAAACGTCAACGTGCACGACTATAATTCATTCTCATTGAGTTAGAAGTTGCCAGCTGATGTTAACAAAGTTCAAAAACATCTATTAGATCTAAAACATTCTATCATCTCATTGCTTACATCTGAAGAAGTAACTTATCAAAATAGTAAAGTAAAAAGCAATCTAAAGTAAAAACTCAATCTAAAGGGACATTTTGCAGTTCTACTTTGCTAAAAAGCAAACTACTTTTAAACTCCAAGCATCAGTTTCCTCATCAGTTACATGGCGATAGTAAAAGCCTAGATATTTTTGAAGTTCATTTAAATAACACAAGTGAAAGAGCTACTGGACACTGAGTAGCCTGCTGAAGGCTTATGATGGTGTTGTCAATAGCAGCCTCTCATCTCGTAACTACAAAATACCTGCTTTAAAACCATGGTGATTATTAACATTCTCTTACTAAAGTTAATAGTTAGAATCTTCATTTCTGGGCCGGCCCGGTGGCGCACTGGAGAGTGCGCCGCTTGGGAGCATGGCGGCACTCCCGCCG
>NW_007749156.1:5066-11190 GCF_000696425.1 Galeopterus variegatus | reverse complement strand
GCCAAGTCCGACAGGGTGCAGGTGGACCTTGACACACTAGATGGCGCCACGCACACACGCTAATTCAGTTGTGACTTCCTCAGCCAGCCTAATCGATGTGGACTTGTAAAAGGCTCTGAGGATTTCTGCCAGCCCCTCCTCATAGGGAAGGAAAGACCAAGATAGCAGGCTGACTACAATGTAGACACTGGCACTATCAGTCACCCCAAGAAAGGCTGGCCTGGAAGTATCTAAAGTTATTGATAGAAAGCAGATAAGAAGATTCTCTTCTGACTACCTTGACCCACACTTGATCCGACAGGCAGTTCTGGAAGTAGCTGTGTGAGTTTCCCACGAGGCACGGCTGTGGAGAGCTCCAGAGTCCGCCCCTTTCCCAGACCACCCCCCTGTCCCAGTCAGGGTGTCCCTGTGCCCCTAGCAGGGTCAGACACAGGTCTTAGGCCACTCCTCAGACCCAGGCATGTCCTGTCTCCTTTCCCTCAGAAACAATCCTTCCTTATTCTTTTTCTAAGAAGATACCTGAGGATACCACAATGGTCTCTAACATCTGGGCTCCTCTGGCTCCCCAGCTCCATGCTCACAGAGTCTCCCAAGCCTCTAACAGAACCGGGACTGCCCTCTGGCCCTCAGTGCCCCATGCTTGAGCCATTTCCATGGCACTGACTCGTCCACTGCCCCCAGGCCTCGACCTCCCCTCCAGTCTGTGGGTATCCAGCTGTCAGATCTTAAAACACTACTGTTCGAAAGCCTCATTCCTTGGCCTGGCATTGAGGACTCATCTTCTGGCCTTTTGGTATAAAAGACTGTTGGAGCTTTTTATGTCAGAGAAGTATTGGTGGAGGGGGACAGGGAGTGGAGAGGGTACCTGAAGAAGGGAGGCGGGAGCATCCCAGGGTGACGGGGAGTGTGGCAGTCAGGAGCCCCGCTGGAAAGACAAGGTGCACCCAAACCAGGTGACTGAGGAAAGCTGCATGACAGCACAAGGGAACAAGAGAAAGAGCAGGATTCAGGAAAACCAATGAGAGATGATGACTTGCAGTAGTGCCAACAACACGGGAGAAGAGGGTCACGATTGAACCTCAGCCAAAGGTCAAGTGGAGGGGCAGCTCCTGGGGTCTGACGGGAGAACCGTGGCTGTGGAGGAGGGCCAGGGCTGCACAGAGCCGGGGGCGGATGCCCCAGCCGTGCCCTCCTCTGACCTCTGCTTCCTCCCAATATCCACTTCCTGGGCTCTCTGTAGGGGCCTCCCATTGTCCAAACCCAGTGGAAGGTCAGAGGGCAGGGTGTGATGCAGGTGGGAAAGGCAGGCAGAGAGCAGGGCAGAAAAGGCAGGACAGGGATTCTGGAGGAGCAAGAAGAAAGTATTCAGCACGAGAATATGAAAAACGCACTTTGATGTTCAGTCTTTCATGATTTCATCATGACGTCGTGGGAGAAGAGCTGGAGCTCTGGAGCCACCGGGACCTGTGTCCAGCCCTCAACTTTACTCCACCAAAGACGCTTGGGGCAGGTTCCCCCACGCTAACATGGAGCGATGGGAATAGCAACATGTCTCTTCCAGGGCTCGTGCAGATTCAAAGAGAGAATACACCAGGTACATATTGGGTTGGAACTGCTCATATGCATTGCTTCTGACCTACACATGCAGCAGTTTTACACAGTGAACACGAGGCGCTCAATTCATGCTCGATACCTCTCCCTCCCTCCCTTCTCCCAGCTGCCCTGCTTGCTTCTGTGATTTGGAGGCAGTATGAGGGTGTGGGAGGCGGGAGACCAGGCCTCGTCACCCACACTCTGGCCTGTCCATCTCATGTCCTGCTACTCTAAGGGAACAAATGGGTGTCTCTTGCTCCTCAGCCACTCCAGAGAGGCAGCAGCAGGGTCTCGTCAGGCCCCATCTTATCTTCCCCGTTTGGATGGGTAGGATGGAGATGACATGATGCTGAGGGGACAGCTGGCTTCTCTTTTCCAGGTGTGCGGGGGAGAGTGGGGACAGCGAAGTCTGAGCTCTTCTTCCACGTCTCCCTCAAGGCAGGAGCAACTTCCTCTCTCTGAGCAAAGCGCTGACTACGAACCTTTGCCAGAGGAAGTGCTTACTAATAATTTGATAATGACTTAATGAATGACCCTCTGGCATTTCCCTGGTCTTGGCCATGTGGAAATGTTTGAAACTTGGGAAAGGGGCCCTCTCCTTGTCCTGCCCTCCCTATATGCCTAGGAGTTCAGAGGGTCTGCCAGAGACTTCTATTCCCGTGGCCAGGCCCAGTGGCACGGAGGTGAACCAGACCAGCCCTCAGCCTGCTCACTGTGTCCTGGACAAGCGCAATGGCTCCTACTGCATTCTTTGGACCAAGGACAGCCATAGGGACTGACAGGCTACAGGTCAGCTAAGCACCTGGTCAGACCAGCTGAGTCCTCTCAGCTGCTCCTAGGCCATCCCTTGAACACAAAGTACAGGGGGCATCCATTGTGCTCTTCCAGGGACGGGGAGCCTGGATGCCGTGAGATGATCTTCAGTCGTTCTGTCCATCCTCCCTGCACCCAGTGCCCCACTCTTCAGTCCTGCTCTGCCCGTTTTCAGGGCCCCAGTGAGCACCTCCACAAGCATAGGCAGGGCATGGCAGTGCTCCTGGGGCCCAGGGTGGAGCATGGGAATCTGCTCTGCAGTCAGGGGACTTGGCTGTGGTCCCAGGTCAAAGAAATGACCGAGTACAAATTAAGAGGAGACTGGACTGCAGCAGCTCTGAGGAGGGCCAGGACTGCTGAAGGAAGGACTGGGCCCCTGGTCCTCCTTCTCAGGCCCAGATCAGGAGGAAATGGCGTCCCCATGCCCAGCACGAACCTTGTGTTTCTACAACCAGTTCACTTCCGTTCATGTCCACGGCCTGCTCTCTGACACACCCCTCGCTCGTCCACTTCCATCGGCCAGCCTGGAGGGCCACACCAGAGAGCGGGGCCAGGAGCGCCCCAGTCTCCCCTGCCCAGAAAGCCTGAGATCTGAGGCTGGTACTATCTCCAAATGTGATTATTCAGGTACCCTTTTAAGCATTAATGAAAAATTTATAAATTGCCCTTTTTACGATAACATTTCTTAAAAATGTAGCAGAAGCTTCGAAAAACAGGGCCTTTCACAATTTGAGAGGGACAGAGAGTAACATGAAGTGGGTACTTGGTATAGAAGAGTTCTAGCTCCCAGCCCCTCCCTACCCTCCTCTCGAGGTAGGAGAAGCCTACAAAGTCAGTCAAACTCAGTTCTGGTCTGGCTTGGGACCTGCGGCTGTCCAGCCTTCCCTCTGTTTCCTCTAGGTGGGTGGGCCAGCTCTTCTCTAACAGGCAGGGCCGAGGCTGCGTTCCACCCAGGAGGGGTTGAGCCTACAGCCCAGCCTCTCAAGCCTCAGCAGCATCTGCCAAAACCCACACACGGAACACTCGGGATGCTGTAGAGACTCCTCTGGGAACAAACTCCTAGGCTGGGTGCAGTCACCTGGAGCACCCAAAGCCTCAAGAGTCCCAGAAACACACACCCCAGCTAGGGAAAAATTACAAGCTGTGGGCCCTGACCCCCAGAGGTAAAAGCCTAAGGAAGTGGAAGCAGCCACTGAGGATTAGAAATGTATATCAGGCAGCTTATTAACTTGCTGATATAATAGACAATGGAAAATCTGGGGGAGGAAGTGATGATAATAATACAATAGCTACCATTTACTGTGTGCCAGTAACAGGTCTAAATGTTTTACAGACATTATCTGTTTACACCCTAAGAGCCATACTAGAATTTGGATATTGTTTTTCTCACTCCACAGATAAGGAAAATTGAGGGCTGAGAGAGGTTAGGTAACTTGCTGGCTCACGCAGGAGTAAATGACGGAGAATTCCAGACCAGATGTGACTCCCAAGCTTTTAACATCAGAGTTTCTTACTCCCATTCCTGGGATGGAGTGGGCAGTTTTCCTGGCAGCAGATCCCCAGAGTGGGCCAATGTGGCTAAGAGGTAGCATTGTCAAGAGCCCAACCTCGACTTACTTTGCTCCAGATTTAAAAACATTATCTTTTGAAATCTCAGTTCAAATGCTATCTTCTCTTAGCTGCAAGCCATCTCTTCATCAATTCATTGATTCATCACTTGGACATTCATTCAGTCATATTTTTAGCTCCTATGTAGTGCCATGTGCTGCACTTTGCCCTGGGCCTGTCAGGATAATAAAAACATGCAAGTGCTTTGAGAACCTGGGAGGAAGAGGTCCTCTGCCTAAGAGGAGGAGCTAGGGAAAGTTTCTCCAAGGAGGAAGTATTTGAGCCAGGCCTGGAAGGATGTTTGGGTTTGGTGTGGGAATCCTTCTGAGGGAGAAGTGTAGGTGGTGATTTCAGGCAGAGGGAACAGCATGCTGGAAGTCAAACCTATGAAACTCTCTCCTCTAGACTTCACCTGCAGTACCTGTACATTTGAGTAAATCCCTCTCTTCTTAAGGTCCTCCAAATGTGCTAAGGTCCCTGGCTTTCTAGGAAGTGACTTTCATCACCTTTGAAAATTGGAGCCTATAAGCCAGGACCATATTCTCAGTGAAGCTTTGTAGGCATCAACTCCATAAGTAAAGTCTCCCTTTGTTCCTTAAAAGTGGCTGCTCATACTGGATTCAATGAGTATCACTCTCAGATTTGACACTCTAGCTAAGGAAACTGGTTGCACAATCAATTTGTTCAATGACATCCTGGTGGGAACCTCTGCGAATAGCTCTATTTGCACAGAAAGACAGGAGTCTCAGAATTCAGAATTTCTGATGTTGGGTTCAGGGATAACCAGATATCATTTTAAAATGTTTTATTTGAGTTTACAAAAGGAGAGTTTCCTAAAATGTTTTTGATTACAGAAAGCTTAGGAAGAGAAAGAAGGGACTTTCATATATATATATATATATATGGATGATAGACCATCAAAAAATGTCAATAATATCAAAAATAAATAACCACCAAAAAAATGTCCCTCATCAGTTCAGTCTTATATAATTAATTCCTGTTCTTCTAGATCATGTGTTAGTTAGCCTGCTTTCATGAGGCCACCTATTTCTACACTAAAAATGAACGCCAGAAATCCTGGCTGCTGTGGTCTGAAAGTTGTCTAAGCAATGTCAGCACAGAAGCTGGACCTAAGAGATTATTCTCTGAAAAGTCAATAGTTTGTAGTACCTGGTGTATTCCTTTCCCACAAGCCGGGCACTGTGACTGTCCTTTGTTAAAGACACAAACACTAGTCTGTAGCTTACAGCAGAGGCTTCAAGCAAACATCTGAGTGGGACAAAAGCTATCTGTAAACGACAGTGAGATAGACTATGGCCAAACTGTACAAGTAGAACTGACCCACACTGCATCAACCAGCCCTGGAAGCCAACCTACTATCTATAGCAACCAGTCCGAGAAGCCAGACAATAACCCTGCAGCAATTGGCCCCAAATGGCCAGGACTTGGTTAATAACCGGCAGCTTCCCTAATTTTTGCCCCTGCTACCAATTTTAGGACCAACTGGAAAAAGCCTAATATGCTCACTAAACCAATCACATAGGGTGCCCTGCTTCTAGTCAGCCCACCTACAGCTCCCCCACGCCAATAGCCTCCTGTGAGGGCATTCCTGAAGGGTTCCTGTTTTTCCACTCTAAAGCTTTCCCACTCCTCTGCCAAACCCCTTTGAGTCTCTGGCAAACGCAAGTGATGGTGGCCGACTCCCTTGCAACAGCAAGCTCAGCATAAATAGACTTTCCTCGTTCTCATTTGGGCCATCTTCATCTATTTGCACAATAGCGGCTTAATGGCTATAGTTATTTTATAGCTGTTAAATTTCAAATGTTAAAGGCCTGATGAAGCTTCATAAAATAAAAAAGGCAACTGTTGAAATTTGGTCGTTTCAATGGTATGTACACTAAAGATAAAAAAATCTTGAGATTAACATATAATAATCTTGAGACATAATTTTTTCTAAGAATATTAAGTAAAGAGATTCAGTAAGTATGGAGCAGGGCCTAGACGTTTGTGTTTTTATAAAACTCTAATAAGTCTGATGTGCATACCAACTTGAGAGCCACTGGCCTAGCAGATGATTTATGAAAATTTAAAAAGTAAAATTGTGGCCAAT
>NW_007749156.1:2315-3404 GCF_000696425.1 Galeopterus variegatus | reverse complement strand
GGCGCACTATAGCAGTGCGACACCGGGCCGGCCCAAATAAATTTAACTTTCTAAGTTTTGTCCTTCGTTATGCTCTTTCATATTCAGAAATAAACTGATGCTTCAAGGACAGCAATTCTCTCTCAGATGTCCATCAGGTCAAAACTATTTTCATAATAATACTGAGATGTTATTTATGTTAGCATGTAATGCATTTATTATTGCTATCTTTAATGAGTCAACCAATAAATGATAATATCAAGCATTTCTTGGTGTCCATTTCCAATACAGATAACATTGACAGTTATAACTCACATGTGTAAATGCTCTGAGGTCTGGGATAGGCAGCTTCTGAGGTGATCCTCAGTGATTCTGCCTCCTGGTACTCGTACGTTTATGTAATCTACCCTCCTTGAGTGTGGGCTGGACTTATTGACTTGCTTCTAATGAAATCAAATATGGCAAAATGATGGGTTGTCACTTCCAATATTAGGTTACAAAAACACTGTGACTTCCTTCTTGTGTGCCCTCTCCCTCTCTGGCCGGCTCACTCTGAGGGAAGTCAGCTGCCGTGTTGTGAGCTGTCCTATGTTGTGACCCATGTAACAAGAAACTGAGGGTGGCTTCTGGCCAACACTCAATAAGAAACTGAAGACCTCTGCCCCACAGTCCATGATAAACTGAGTCCTTCTGATAACGACATGAGTGAGTTTGGAAGCAGATTCTTCCCCACTCAAGATTTTACATGAGACTGCAGCCTCATCAGAGACCTTGAGTTTTCCAAAGATAGGAAACCATTTCACACTCTTACAATGAGAGATATAGGTCTTTCTGAATTAAAGATAGATAGACACATAGACACATGAGAGCTTATAGATTCAGACCTACAACTTTAGCCACAGGCCAAGAACAAATACAGAAACAAAAGATTCACCACCGCAGATATCAAAGAGCTGTTCTTCTTCCCAGTGTGCAAGAGATGCTTAATTGGTTTGACATAAAAGTAGACAAATAGATAAAAAACAAAAAAGAGTGGCAAACTGGGTTGTCTGTTGTCTCTCCCAACAGAGAATAGATGTCTATCATCCATCTAGAAAAATCACCCAAACT
>NW_007749156.1:0-1232 GCF_000696425.1 Galeopterus variegatus | reverse complement strand
AGAAACAGCAAGACATTAAGAATGGCTCAAAGGAGAATTCGAAGAGTAGATACATAAGTTAGACATGTCAAAATAAATTTGCTTAATTGTGTGAAACCAGTCAATATCCACAGGGCAATAATAAATTGTATCTTCACCAAACACAATTTGCATTTCCACAGACAAGAATCAAATCTATTGCATTAATTTCTACAACATACAGAATTGTAAAATAGCTCAATGACAATAAAAGGTGGAGACAACCCAGAAAGAGGGGTGTCCCTGCCCCTGTCAAAGTCTTTCCCTGACAAAGGGCTTTGTGGGCTCCACATACGTTCCTTTTCTCATGTCTGATTAAACGAGAATCTTTTTCATACATGGCACTCCAGGCATGGCCCTGACTGTATAGTCCATGTTTTCAATTATATCCTGGTAAGAAAAGAAGACAAATTTTTATCTAACCTATGCAAATAACTATATTGTTCAAGGAAAGTTAGGAAACTCTATAAGAATTTCTGAATTAGGGGTCGGGGGGAGAGGAGTGTTGGTGAGAATTGGATACCTTTTGTTTAATTTCAAGTAGAAAAGCAGAGTCTACTAAACTGAGGGTCAGCAATAGCTTAAGGAGAAAGGGAAGAGTTTCCTGTTATAGTCATTTTAAAAAACCACACATAAAAACAACATGAACAATATTCCAAACAAATAGCTCCAATTAAATTTACCTCATACAGTGTAATGTAATAATGTAATTAATTATTTTGCTGCTGGGTTTTCCATCAGTAGTTTGCCTTCATAAAGCTGTTTGCTTCCAGACTAAAATGAGTCCTGGAAATCCACTTAGTTCACTGGTATGGTCTGATGTTGTCTAAGCAGTGTTAGCTCGGAAGCCTACATCCAAGAATGTATTTTTTTAAGTATCAGTAGTTGAAAGTCCCTGATGCAACTGTAGGGGCCAAAGAAAAACTTCACCACTAAAAGTTCATTAATAAAAATCACTAACAGATTTAGATCAATAGGAAGAAAAAGCATAACGATTTTTATTATTTGATGCTCTGGGAAAAGGCAGAGCTCGGGGAGAATCACAGGAGAGTCATGTCCCAAATTCCAATGGATGTAACAAAGCTCAAACACCAGTGTTCATGAGAAAGAGAAAGCGAGGAGAGATAGAAGCCCCAGAACAATGGCCTGAGACCAGGATTCTCTGAAGTTCTGGGGTGAGGTGTTGTCACAGGTGAAAGAAGGAAGTCAGAGAC
>NW_007749155.1:10611-11190 GCF_000696425.1 Galeopterus variegatus | reverse complement strand
GCATTTTGAACTTACAATATTTTCAGTTTATGATGGGTCTATCATGACGTAACCCCATCGTAAGTCAAGGAGCATCTGCTTATGGTCAGGTTAATACAGACTGAACTGTGGGTACAGCCATCAGTATTCCATCACCATCACCACCATCACCACGGGCCTGCAAGACCATCTAGTGGGGCCAGCTACCAGCCACCTTCGGGTGGAGTATTCAGAGGTGATCTCATCAATCATCCCAAAAGGACACCCTTGTGAAAGAAACCCCTGAGAGTGAGCAAGGCTCTGGTCAGTGAAGTCCCAAAGCTAAGAGGCAGTGGCAGTTTTGAAATTTTAAGAAATCCTAGGGGAAAAGGAACCTGGAAATGAGCTACACTAGAGAAGACCTTTTCCATCACCCTGAAAACTCAGTCATGTGTTCAGGTCGAGTCCTGCTCTGTCTCTGCAGCTGCCAGGCCATGCTTCTTCTTTGGATGCTAAGTGTCATTCCAGCCATTCAAAGTTGCTGGCATGTCTTCACACAGGCCTCCACTCCTTGCCTCCATGCATTTGCAGATGCTCTTCCTCATCCCTTCTTCATGTCCC
>NW_007749155.1:2176-8363 GCF_000696425.1 Galeopterus variegatus | reverse complement strand
GCTGTCATTCTGTAGATGCAGGTCATAGGTGGTTACAAGGGGATCTGGGGATGAGGGGGTGGCAAACACCCCCACTGCTGCAGAAAGACAATTCTGATGCACATGTGGGGCAACAGCAAAATCCCATGGGTACAAATTGACAGAAGAAATGGTAAAACACACAGGGTTCTAGGATTACAGAGATGTGATCTCTGTTGGCTCCATTCCTTCAGGGATTAGAAGGGGGTGATGTTCATGAAGAGAATATTTTGGGTAGATAAAAGATCATCCAGGGGATCCAGTGAGATCTCACAGATAGGTTACTGTTATGGGTTGAATTACGTCCCCTTGAAAGATATGTTTAAAGTCTTAGCCCCTAGTACTTCAGAAAGCGACCTTACTTGGAAAGAAGGTCATTGCAGATGTAATTAGTTAAGATGAGGTTACGTTGGAATCAAGTGGACCCTTAATCCAATATGACTGGTGTCCTTATAACGAGAGAGGAGAGACACAGGGCAGAGACTGGAGTGATGCTTCTAAAGCCACAGAACACTGAGGAGTGCCAGCAGTCCACTAGGAGTCGGGGAGAGGCATGACACAGATTCTCCTCTGAGCCCTTGGAAGGAACTAACCAACCCTGTTGGCACCTTGATTTGGGACTTCCAGCCTCCAGAACTGTGAGAGAATTCCTCTGCTGTTTTAAGCCACCCAGTTTGTGATAATTTGTTATGGAAAACCTAGGAAACTAATGCGATTACCAAAGGGAAATTAGACCTCGTACAAACAGTACATATCTTTTTCCACATTGAAGGGAGCCAGAAATATGAGGAGATGAATGAGAGACTGATGACCCTGTAGCAAAGCAAGGCAACTGTTACCAATGCCAGGCCTCCTTCTGGTTCTAATCCATGCCAGCAGTTTCACGGTCCCTGGTGAAATTAAAATAATAGGAAGAATAAGGACCAAACAGGGAGTTTTTTCTTAAGCTGAAGGGAAGTACCAAAATAAACTGGACTTTTAGGCCCCATTTCCTCTTGCACTGGTAAATATAGATACACAATTGATAAACTTTACCAAAAAAGTGAATTCATACGACCAAATTGTATTCTGTAAATTTCCTGTATTTGAAACTTTTTAAATGCATGATATATTCTTTTGAAGAATGCTAGTGTAAGATGTCCATTTCCTCTTGCACTGGTAAATATAGATACACAATTGATAAACTTTACCAAAAAAGTGAACTCATATGACCAAATCGTATTCTGTAAATTTCCTGTATTTGAAACTTTTTAAATGCATGATATATTCTTTTGAAGAATGCTAGTGTAAGATGCCAGCTAAGCTTTCCTGGAAAGGACTGTCTTTCACTCTGAGATGGTCTATCCTAATTTACTTTTTATTTTAAGATTTTTATTGGTCCTTGAAATTTACAACCTGGGAACCATGCTGTAAGCTCCTAACAGGGCACCACAAAGCCTGCCTTCTACTTGAAGCCTTCCTTGATATTTCCAGAAAAGTGTTTCCAAACTGGGAGTGATTTTACCCTACAGAAGTAGTTTGGCAATGTCTGGTTGTCACCACTTGAAGAGCAGGTGCTACTGACATCTAGAGGGTAGAGGCCAGGGATTCTGCTAAATGTCCTACAATGCACAGGACAATCCTCACATGACAAGGAATTACCCAGTCCAAAATGTCAGTAGTGTGTAGTTTAAGAAACTCCTCTCCACACCTTTGTAAGTTTTCTCCTTTATGGTATTTTCAGCATTTACTGTGCACCCTAAATCTGGATATGTGCTTATCCTGCGTCTTGTTCTGTACTGTTCTTTAGTTATTTCCATGGTTAAACAGATGTGAGTTTCAATCCGAGCTCTTCCACTTATCCAGCTGTATAATTTTGGCCGCATCACTTAACTATTCTGTACTTCAGCATCTTTATTTGTAAAATGAGATAATATTTAACGAGGGTTGTCTTAATGATTAAAATTAATGCATATAAGTAATGCAATAAATGACATTTATTTAATGCTTTTCATGGGCCAAAGACTCAACTAAATGCTTTAAGTTGATTATCTCACTTAATCTTCAAAATCTACGAAGTTAGTATAATGATTACCCCTTTGTTTAGTATAAACTCAATAAATCACAACCATTTTTGTAATTATCATCTCTTCTAGGTGGGGTGCTCTGTGCTGGAGATGCTGAGAGTGGAAAGAAGCCTGCCATCCAGACTCTTGACCATGGGCACTTCATTTACTTGTCTTGACCTCGTGTCCATGTCCAGGTGACTGGGTACTGGTTCAACTCTGTGTGTCTCCTCTTCCTCCTGGGACCAGCACGCTTGCCAAGCCATGCACATCTCATAGAGAAAGAGAATAAGCTTTAATAAGCAAATCCATTTAAATCCTGGATTAGTAAATGGTCTCCAGAGAAACAGAAATAATAATATATATAAAGATACATAGAAAGAGACAGTACTAGGACTTGGCCCACATGACTATGGAGGCTGAGAAGTCTCATAATCTGCCATCTGCAAACTGGAGACTCAGGAAAACCAGTGACGTGCTTCAGTACAAACCCAAGAACTAGGGGAGGTGATGGTATAAGTTCTGGTCTTGTATGAAGGCCTGAGGACCAGGAGCACCAGAGTCAGAGGGCAGGAGAAGATAGATGTCCCCGTTCAAGCAGAGAGCAAATATGCCTTTCTTTGTTCTATTTGGGCCCACGATGGATTGGATTATGCCCACCTACACTGGAGAAGGTCATCTGTTTTATCAGTCTATCAATTAAAATGTTTCCTCTTCTGGAAACACCCTCACAAGCATGTCCAGAAATAATGTTTTACATGCTGCTATCTTGGTACCCTTTAGCTCAGTCATGTTGACACATAAAATTAACCATCACCAAGACTTTGCTTATGCCTTAAGTCTGCTAACATTGCATTGACCAAGGGAAGTCACACGACTGAGTACAGAGTCTAGGTGCAGAGCATGTGACATCTTCTGAGGTGGTCGCACACTGCAAAGTGATATGGCAAAGGTATCAGGAAAAGGTAAAACATTGGGGCCACTAATGAAATCTGCTACATGTTTGTAACTGTACCCCCTTCAATCCTTCCTGCTCTGGCTGCTCAGAAGGAAGTTCTGGGCCTCTTGCACTGCTGAAGAAGTCAGGGGCAGCTTTGCAAGAAGTTTCCCTTCCTTTCTTGCCTCCATGAGCTATGCTGCACTCCAGGATGTAGAATGTCGAAGGTTCTTGGCCAGGGTCCAGTGCTGTCTTGCTAATGGGTTCCTGGCTGGGGCAGGCCTGCCTTGTATTTTCCAGGGAGCCAAAGAAGAAAAGGGAGGGCAGATTCTTTCTCACACCCAGCTAATAAAGCATGTAATAAGGCATAGAGAGAGATATTAAGCCAGGAGGGGGTGAAAAAAGGCTACTTTGAAAAGCCTTTAGAAAGCCTTCTCTCCCATCTGTTCAGCTCGTGGGAAGGCTCTGTTTTCCGTACTTAAAGGATTTGTAAATTCATTACCAACAAGTAAAATGTACAAAGCACACACAGAGACATCGAGGTCTGATTCACCATCTGCTGGGGAGTTGCATGCGTGTAAACAGAACAGTGCTATTCCCTGTCAGTGAGTGGGGTGGACGCCGGCCCACCCAGCCCTGAGATGCCAACGGGCAGGGCTCTTCCATCAGCTTTTACTGCATGTAGGAAAGGGGCTCATAGGCCCTGGGATCTCCTCTTCCCTCCGTCTTCCCATTTGACCCTCTGGAGCTGCAGAGTGCCTATGGTATGCCATAAAAAAGTATCATTGTAGCTTCTGCAGACCCTGGGAGCAGAGGTGGAGTAGAATGCATCAGAAGCTGACGCAGTTTCCAAGTTTCAGTTTCAGGGAGGCCAGCTTAGCTGGATGTTGGTGGGAAGGGCTGCTGGCATGGCTCTCTCTCCTGCTAGAGTGACCTGCTTCCAAAGCCCTGTTCCAGCCTCTGTTCTTGCAGGTTCCAGGGACGTCCATTCAGGGCTGGCCCCCAGCAAAAATGTAGACGAGGCACAATTTGCTCCCTGGTTTATTGGTCTCCTGGCACCCTGTTCCTGCAGCTCTGCCTCCTGACAACTGCAGCTGCAGCACTGGCCTCTGAGACCAGCCCTGGGCCCTGCTGGGGATGAAAGGAATGGCTCTGTATCAAGTTGGCCTTGACCCCTCACATCCTGCCCTCATGCCCCAGCTCAGACACCCCGGTTTTGGTCACGCCCATCGTCTCGCCAGCTCCACCCCATGCAAGGGGGGGTTTCTGAATTGCCACTCTGGTGGCTGGTGGCCCTGGTTCCTTCAGGATTAGGCCTGCCTCACCCTTGCCAATCCGCCCAGGAAAGAAAGTTCTGACCCTAAAGTCCAGACTAGCAGCTAGTGCCTGTTACCATACCTGACTCTGTCTGCCTGCCTCTGTTTCCCTTGTTGCTTTGCTCCTCCCCCATCGATAAGAATGCCCTGTTAGCCTGGATGATCTTCCTGACTGCCTGCTTGGAAACCGCCCACCACCTGTGTTCCTCCTCATAGGCTCTTTGCTCAGCTTGCCCATCTGGCTCCCTGGACCACAGACCCTGTCCTGCTCTCGTGAGCCTGCCATTGGCCTCCTCAGGTCCCACTGTCCCTGTATCCACTGGCTGCCCAGGTTTGTTCACAGTCACACATCCTCCTGGTATTTCTCTTTCATTACCCTGCTGGAGGAACTTGAATGTTCTGTGTCCCAACACAGACAGAAGGTAGGGTCCAGGACTCTCTGTGAATGCTCCAGTGTGGCCACTTACTAGCCAAGTGGCATTTTATTCATCAACACATATTTGTTGAGCACAGTGCCAGGCATATTGCTAAGTGCTGGCTGAGAATGCAGGCTGAGAATCCAGCCATCGAGGAATTTACTTTGTAACTGAGGGGAGACAGACAATACAACTCGAAAAAGAAAAGAAAATCCAGATAGAGATAAATAGTTGTGTAAAGAAAATAACATTGGGTAGCCAAGGAGCGAGTCACTGAGGTGGGGGTGGAGGTAAAGGGAGAACTTGAGATAGAAGAGCTGGGCACTTTCTCTGGAGGTGCATCTCAACAAAGATCTGCATGATCAGAAGGAGCTGAAGACTTTGTGACCTGGGAGAAGAGAGTTCCAGGCAGAGGGAACAACAAGGGCAAAGGTCCTGGGGCCAGAATGAACTTGCTGTGTCCCAGGGACAGAAAGAAGGTCAGGGTGGGTGTAGCCCAGTGAGTGGCAGGGGGAGTGATGTTCTGAGGGTGGACAGGTAGACAGGGGCTAGATCACTGGAGCTTTAAGTCTTGGTAAGCAGTTTGGACTTTATACCAAATGCAATGGTAAGCATTTGTGAAGTTTTAGGCAGGAGAGAAATAAGATCTGATTTACATTTTAAAGGGGACACTCTCGCTGCTGCAGGGAAACCAGTTAGCAGAAGCATCAGACACATGCTGCTGCATTTTTGTTTCTGAGGGAGGTAGAGAAAACTTGAGAAGCCTGCACATGGACTCCTCTAGACTCTGCCTGTGCCTTTCTTCCCTATGATCCAGCTGTGCACTCTTATTCCATCATCGTAATGAATATTAGCTATGAGAAGAGTCCCAAGAGCACTTCTAGTGAATATCCAAACGTGGTTTCAGGGACCCTGGACGTGTGCTCATTTGGGTTCTTAGCATTATTGTACCATTATATAGCTGTCTTTTACTATTACATAGCCGATTCTTGTATGTAGGCCTTGTATTCCCACAAGATCCTAGAAGACAGAAATACTCCTTATAAGCACTTGCATCCTATTCAACTCATTGCACAGGGCTGCACAGCCAGCAGGGGCCCAAGAGAAACCTGTTGAGAAAATGAATGAGCAAATGAAAGGAACATGAAGGCCACTAGTGGCCGGGGCAGTAGCCTTGTGGCAGACTGTGGGCAGGCAGCTGAGATGCTTTAATGCTATTAGTGGTGTCCTAGCTCCTTGGGAGCAGGGGCCCAAGAGAAACCTGTTGAGAAAATGAATGAGCAAATGAAAGGAACATGAAGGCCTCTAGTGGCCGGGGCAGTAGCCTTGTGGCAGACTGTGGGCAGGCAGCTGAGATGCTTTGATGCTATTAATGGTGTCCTAGCTCCTTGGGCAAAGGGAAGCTGAATTGATCATGCTCTAGTAGGATTTACAAGTAATTCCTGGCATAACAAG
>NW_007749155.1:0-1063 GCF_000696425.1 Galeopterus variegatus | reverse complement strand
AACAAAGATGCAATGATTTCTGCTAAATATGTTGGACGATTTATTAAGATAAAGTCAAGGATATGGAAAGCCACGTCTGGTGGAACACTGATTGCCATTCAAAATGGGAGATTATAAAACCAGATGAACCCCTCCCCCGATAGGAAAAGGAAAAGGAAAAGTTAAAGGAAAAGGAAGCCTGTGAATGATGAAAACAGAATCCTGGAGGCAGAAAGGACTCAGCAGCTCATGCAGACACACTGAAGAAAGAGGAGAACAATTGGATGCCCTCACTAATTAAGGCGAAGCTCGGCCATTCAACAAGGGTCATGGGCCATGGCCAGGCCTTGAGTGAGAGATCTCTGTGAGGGTACAAAGGAGAGTTAAGAAGCTCCTACTTTCAAGGAATTCCCGTCAAGCAATGGACCAGGAGAATAGGGAGACCACTGCCAACCTGTAGGAAATTTGGGGGCAGAATTAGGAGGACGCTCTCATTCTCTAGGTGCATGTGGTTCTATCCCAGGAAGCATAACCTGGTAAGTAGCTCTGAGAAGATGCAGCTTGCCAGAGAACCCTTATTAATGGACGTACATGAGCAGATGAAGCACCTGAACACAGAAAGGGAAGGCTGGATGCATGGATGTGGGCACTGCCTACTCTGGAGCAAAATTAAAGAAATGCAGAGATGGCTTCTTATCTTGGGCCCTTCACCTCTGCAGACGTGATACTCCCTTCTCCTCTGTAGACGTGATACTCCCTTCTCCTCTGTCCCATTCCCCAGACCTCCTGCAATTCTCAGCAAGGACTTTTGGATACACAAAAAAAGCTCAGACTTGGAATCTGGAGAGGGAGTTATAGTCACAAAGAGCTACAGCTTTCTGTGTGAGCTTAGATGAGGAACTTAACTTCATTATGCTTCAGCCTCTTCTTTAGAATAAGGATGATGATTTTTTGTTGTAAAGTGCAAATAAGATAACACATTCGAAAGATACGATTCAGCAAGCCCATATACGTAACCTGTGGTAGATCCATGGGGAGAAATAAGTTATAGCCCTTCCCTGAATAAATGCAAAATGGATGCAAT
>NW_007749154.1:0-11192 GCF_000696425.1 Galeopterus variegatus | reverse complement strand
CTCGGCGGGAGCGCCACCATGCTCCCAAGCGGCGCACTGTAGCAGTGCGCCACCGGGCCGGCCCTGAAATGATTTAAATCTTAAAAAGCAAGGACAGTGCAAAGTATGCACTCAGATTTCCCAACTGGTAAAATTTTATTCTACTGCATTGCTGCATAGTCTCTCTCTCTCTCTTTCTTTCTACACGTGCACACACATGCACATATGTATGTAAGCATGTAATCATCCATCTTTTTTTAACTACTGAAGAGCCAACTGCAAACAGTATATTCCCAACACCCCTAAATATTCTTGTATTTATTTCACCCCAAAATGTCTCCTACATAACTACCATACAAACTTCCAAATCGGGAAATTAACACTTATACAACAATAGTGTCTAACAATGTCTCTTTTTCTTTCTGGTTCAGATTCTTATCCAGGAATATCCATTTACTTAATTGCTATGTTAATTCAATTTTCTCCAAACTGCAACAGTTTCTCAGTCTTTAACATCTTAGACATTTAAAGTCTGTAGGACTTATATTTTGTAGGATGACCTTTCACTGAATCTGTCCAGTGTTACCTCATAATAAGACCCATGTCATGCTTCCTTGGCAGGAGATATATATATATATATAATATCCATATTTTTTTTAGTGGTTTTGTGCTCTTCTTAATGGATAATGTCAGGGATGTGCAATATCCAATCATCCAACTACTAATAATATTAACCAAAAATACCTGGTCTCATTACTGTCTACCTCAATGTAAATCAACAATTTTTCCCTTCCTAATCAGTATTTTCCCAGAGTATGACTGTGAGAGGAGGTGCTCAGTTTCCATGGGCTTGGGTTACAGGACACACCTCTGGGTTTCAAGCCATTCCCCCAAATCTCAGGCCCCTCCCCTAAGCCTTCCCCTAGAGGAAAGTTACTGTTGCTAATTAGACCTATTTTGGGCATCAACATGGCTAAATCAAGACCTCAAGGGGCTGCCTTATGCAAATCCAGTGGCTGGGCATGCTCAGTAGAAAAGGGTTATATAACCCTGGTAGCCAAGCCTGCTCAGTGGAGGGGAGTTTATCCTTTTAATGACCTTACACTAGGGGTGGTAAAGAGCACAGAATATTCTTGAATATGACTGGTGCATGTGGTAGGATATGACCAATGAACATGCTCCAAAAAAAGACCAATTGAGCATATGTGCAAGACTATGTTACATAACTGGGAAACATCCCCTTAATTGCATATTCATTAGATAGTGAAACTATAAAAGCAGAATCCCAGTGGAAGCGGGGGTAGGAGTAGGGTTGTCACTCACTTTTCTGGGACCGATTCATACTCTCTCTGCGGAACCCGCATTTCTTATCTGTTGCACTAAACGTGTTCTCACTTTCTAATGTGACTCTGCTCTTGAATTCTTTCCTTTGGTGGAGTCAGGAACCTGGTAAGAGGATGGCCTGAATTAAGGCTGGCTGCCGGGCCTCCCCAAATCCTTCCTCCTGCATCATGACAATGCCCTGTTGTTCATTAAACCTCTGCCCATCAGCCTTAGTTTCCATTGTCAACTCTTACTCAAATCAACTAGCAATATGATGATTGTCATCTGTGAATTTGAATGTTACCTTTTTTTTTTCTATATTTATTATGGACATTCTACTGCAACAAAGAATTTTCCATTTCTATTCATAAATTTACTTATATCAGTATGAACTCATGAATTTCTATTTTATTCTATGTGTGGCATTCCTTTACTATTGATATTTATTTTGATGCTCTAATTATACCATATTTGTTCAGTGGGAGCCCCTCCAAACTGGTTCTTGTGTCTCCTTGACATGTCCTTAACATTCTTCAAGGATCTACCACACAAGATGTTCTAGGCTTATCTCATCCTTTCTCTCTCACAGCCCTGGAATTTTGCATTTTAAAAATGTTTCTCTAAAGAGCCCTGATGATATTTAGAAACCTAAACCTGGGTTCTGCGTGTGTTCATTTCCAGTGGGGTATCATTATTTTTATTGCTTCTAGGTTTCTGAGAAAACTGAAGTATGCAATGTACACATGTTTATATGTTTGAGATATATATATGCATACCCATAAGTACATACATGCATATTTAGAACTATGCAAGTGTATATGTATATGTGTGTGTATATAAAACATGGCCTTATACTCATAACTCTGATTGTATTTTAACATATCAGGGGACACTCTTCCTTCTACCCTTTCAATTACTTTGAAGTACTTTCTCTAATGAGAAGCCTGGCTTTTATAATTTTTGGTGTATTTTTATTTAATCATTTGCTCATCATACCCAGTTGCACACCTGTGCCATCCACTTCCTCCATCTGTCACCTCTGTTCTCATCTTCTTTAGCACCCTGCATCCTAGGCTACTGACACACTTCATGTAGCTTCCCATGCCCCCCTGTGCTGTGTCCTTGGGTGCTAGTGAGTAAACAGGTGGAATGCTTTGCTGTGGCGTCTTCTATTCTACCTAGCACCCCATATCCTTGGGCACTGGTATGGACACTGTCATTGTGCCTCAGGATGTCTCCTCTCCCCACTTCTCACCACTGTTCAGCATGCCCTTGGATACTTCTCACCAACTCTGCATTGTGAAGATAATGGAAAGGAATGTAAAAGGGCAGGGACAATTAGAATGGAGCATCACGTTTGGTTTTACATGTCCTTCCCTTATGTCAGGCTGGCAGCTGTCACTTTTTCTGTTTTCTATATGCCTATCTCTACAGTATCACTCCCCTGCCTCTATGTGTTTGATATGCATATCAAGTGAGTCGAAAAAACATACTTAGCCTTTCTGTGCATTAACCTCATCTGTTTTATGAGATGACAATAACATGGAGCTCTTAAGGTTGTTTGTGGGGATTACATGTGCCTGGAATAGTGTTCATTAAAGAGTGAGCACTGAATAGGTAGTAACCATTATTTCATTTTTTTGTGTGGCCCTTGTGATGGCACCAGAAGCCCTGCTTTCAGTCTGTGTGTGGGGCCTGTCAGCAGATATCCAGACTGGTGAAGTTCAGATTCCTGGAAGTTGGTTGGCACTTGGAAGATCTGACTAGAGGAGCAGGGTAGTGTTTTTGAAAACTTTGTTCTCATATAAACAGGCAATAGTTCAGGGACACTTTAATTGTGACTAAAACAAGATCAGGATGAGGGGTGGTGGGAATCACAAATGCTTTTCATCACAAGAATAAAGTGTGAAAATTTTTTTAGGCTAGAATATCTGGGGAAAAAAGTGACTGCAGAAACAAAATACTTTAGACTCACACTTTCTTGCCCTTTGACTTCCTTTTGCAGCTCAACAAAATGTCATTGGTGTTTTTTCAGGCTTTTTGTTCCATGTCCCCCATCTTGAAATGTGTTGCATGGATAGCACACCTTGAATGAATTCCCTTTTTCACACTGTAATTTTTATCTCTCCACCCCCTAAGAAAAAATGGGAAAGCTGTATATACAGACTTACTTAGGACAATACACTAACTCCTGATCCTTGCACCATTCTCTGAGTCTGGTGCTATTTGTAGCAAAGCACCACTGTTGCTTCGATGGTGTCAATCTCTCAGTTGAAATGGCAAACCCAATCTGATCCAGATGTGAAGATGTATAGCAGAAAATAATGCTGCATTGTGGCAGCAGTAACCCAGCTCATCCTAAGAAACAGGTGAAATTGATCATTTACCACCGTATCAAGAGCTTGGTTCTTGATTTACCATTGTTCCAGTGACTATCATTCATGCTACAGATAACCAGAGAAAAGATTTCCTATAGAACCCACAGCACTTTCTTTATTGGTATGTCCCTGGTTGTCACCCTATTGTAACAGGATCATTCTTTCTTCTCAGATAGATGACAAAGCATGAGCATCCTCAAATAACATTGACTAACTCCCAGCAGAGTCCTTGACCAGGCCATTCATCTCCTGAAGTACATTTCTAACAGTTTTAAAACAAAGAAATCCAGCATATGGCTGTTAATTTGGATCTTAATGACTCTGTACTTTGAAAAGACAAATGATCAGCAAGCTGTTTCAAACCTTAACCTACAATTTCAGAGGAATAATTTATTATCCAAACAAAAAATCATTTAATTAATCAAACCTTAACATTAAAGTCAGAATTGAGTTACGCTATTAGGGCCATCTGGTGCCAGGTACACACACAATCTCCTCTTCCAGTGATGTGATACTTATCCTGTGTAAGGTTAGAAGCAAGTTTGTTTGTTTGTTTGTTTTTAAATTAATTAAACTCAGAAAGTGTGTTGTTCATTAAACATATCTCAGTGATTTTTAATCAAGAAATAGCTGGGATAAAAAAGCTATTAAATGCTTCTGTGAAAGAGAAAGGCAGTAATGAACAATACAGCAAAAGAAGCAGTTATCAATTTGTTAAGCAGAGAATGACAGAAAAGTGAAAGTTTACCTTATTGGCAATAATGACAAAATCCACGTAATCTGCAATAAAATCATTTTCCAAGCTTCCATTATTTGATATCTAGCATTCTTAACAAACTGAAATTTATTTAGGTAGCAATTTTGCACACACAGAATGAAAATAAGTCTGGGAAAGAAAGTCTGAATCATTTACCAGTGAACAAAAAATATGTTACAAAGCATGTGTTAATAAGAATGTCCCTCCTCATTCAAGAGTTAAGAATTATTAATGATACCATGAAATTATACCTAATAACAAGAAAGAAGACAGATACTGTTAAAGAAATATTTGAAAGAGATTTAAAAAATCTGTATATGGTTATTTCCTGCAGGGAGATATAGTGTATATATTTCAGGAGCTTCTGAAAGCATTGTCATATTACAATTGAAGGTAATAAATACGAGGGTACTTCAAAAAGTTCATGGAAAGATTAGTATTACCTTTTAATTCTATTTTTCCACTAACTCTTTTTTTTTCAGAGTTCACCAAAACCACTTCTATTTCCAGTGTTTAATTGGGTTTGCACACAGGCATGACACAGGTTTGGATTCATAAGTCCTCATGTATAATTATATTCTTTTCGATAAAAAAGCCAGTTCCATCCAGGATCCACTATCTACACACCTATGTTACAACATTTATATCTAATCTTGTATCTGAAGAAAAGATACACATATAATATGATCATTTAAGTGAAGTATTTTACAGAAAATTTAAAAATTCAAGTCATACAAAACTCAAAAACTGTATAAAAGTTTGAATATAAAACTCAGATCCACCTGGAATGATTAAAAAAAGGAAGTTCTGTATCCACCTGTGTTAAAACTGGTAAATGTAATGAAATTTGTTAACAATAAATTGCATTCATTTATTCAATGTAAGTTATCTAATTTTGCTAATATGGCACCCTAAAAAACAAATGTATTTTTATGATGAGGCATTATTGTTAGTGATGAAACCAAAAGAACAAACTTGCTGCATATTAATGCCAGAAATTTTCTTCAGTAATTTGGCTGTTCGGTAAGTTGCGACAAATACCTTGTTCATTTGTATACAACTATCCAGTATATTTATACAAATATATGTTCTTCCAGCTGTAGTAATGCACTGTAAAGCTATTTCACAGTGCAAAATGATGAAACCAGACCAAATAAAGGCTGTGTAATAACAATTATGGTACAAGAAAATATTTACAGAGTTACTGGAATGTGTAACAGTAGCTTTTATTTGCTATTGTGGACATTGCCCCAATTTAAAGACAAGAATGAAACTGCTTTATTGCCTGGGGCTTCAGACAGTTTATGAGGTTGGGCATTAGCTACAACTAGCAGGTAGCTCATATTCTGAAAGCTTTCTCCATTTATTTGGTCAGGTGACTGTGATGGTATGGAAAGAAGGGGCCTATTCGTTGAAGCCAAGGTACTGGAAGAGCTGTCATTGGACTGGAAAGACAAAGGCATGTCAGACACACAGATTTCAAGTACTCTAGTGTTCTCCAGTTGGAGGTCTCCGGTTTCTCCTCTGCTAAGGTCAGATGTACTGGTACGTAAGCATCCCCTGGCAAGACAGTCTGAGATCGAGAGGTTCTGGGACAAGCATTTTGGTTTTAACCAATTCACAGCTGAAAGGTCTGATTCTCTTTCCCCACTCTGCTCATGCACTTCCCAGAATTTCAAAACACTGATTTCAGAAGCATCTCTATGCCCTCCTAGTTTATGTCTACGATTGATGTTTTTCCTTTTAGCAGGCTTTGCATTCATTTTTTGATTTCCTACTCCAAACATATCATCTGCAGGCTCTCTGGCTCTCAGTTTTAACTGATCTGCTATTTTCATTTTCCAAGTGGGTTCCTGCTTTTCTGATTCACTTCTGGTTGGTGTTAGCAAACTCCCAGTTGATTTTCCTTTATTCATAACACCAAACACTTCAGTTATTGAAGATGTTTCTCTCTTGTTCTTGGCATCTCTGAGACTTCACTGTCTGACTTGAACTAGCAGATTTTTTTTCTGGATAGCGTATCACACTCAATAAGTTCATGTGAACAGAAGAGTTGCCTCTGGCCATCTAAACTTGTGTCGAAGGTCCCTTGGTATAGCTTACTTCACTTCCTTCAGAATTTCTCTGGCTCATCTTGGTAACTTCTTGGAATTTTCCTCAGAAGAGCCTCTCTGAGGTCAAATCTGTGTGGAAAACAGGAAATTCGTTCTCTCTGTCTGTCTCTCTGGGCCACCCTTCTCTGATCAGTTTGCTTCTCTCGTTGTCTGCCTCATCCCCCTTGCTTTTCCATCATGGATTGCATCTCAGGGCTTAGTTGACTGGAGTCAAGTCTTGTTAAAAATGTAGCGGATGATGTCGTGGAATAATCTAAGGTGATGGTCCTGACATTGGCCAATAATTACTAATAATTACAATAATTACTAATATTTGTCCATCATTAAAAAGCCAAATTAAAATAATAGATATTGAAAAGTTTTTTTTAATTGCAATTTATTTTAAAATGCTAATAAATGTAACTGATTAATACCATTAGTATGTTTTCTACACATTAGTAAAAGTTTTCTGAAATTCCATGGGGTATTTGTCTATGTCCCCAAAGGTCTAATCATTTTTGTTTCTATAGTCAGAACTCTGTACAGTAGAGGCCTCAGTGAACTTAGTTCCCCTTAAAGATCTTCACTTCTTTTGAGAGTTTTCCAGGACATCATCTCCATTTGCTAAGTAAGAAATACCCACCACCTTCTTGCCTGTTTCTTCAGCATATTAACATGTAGCTTTCTCTGTAACCAAAGACTCTCTAAGGCAGCTGGACAGGTGAGCACAGTTGGATTTTATCAGTGACACCAACTTCCTTCATAAGCATGGGAACAGGTTTGTCTTAAGCTGTGTCCTAAGCCCAATACTATTGCTCATATAAGGCATAACTCTGAGTGAGAATTTATATAATATGCGAAGTCTATGGAATGGAAATTCAAAAGACTCATTTGTGTTTATGCCTTATTCTAAGCAGGATCCTGATTGACTATTACCAGGGCAGCTCAACTTTCTTCCTTCCACCCACTCCTAAAACAGACACACACACACACACACACACACACACACACACACAGAGCCCCTGAAGTAAACTAAGCTGTCTCCACAGTTCAGCACCAAAGTTAATCAAACTTTAGGTGGAAATACGCAATTTTTTTCTGTTTCACCTCCTAAATTATCACTTCTGGGTCCAATGTTAGCTTCTTCCCAAGACGACTGACAGTTGGCTAATTGATTCTTTTCAGAAGAGAACTTCCCCCTCACTTTTAGTCACATGCTCTCTTTTGTACCTACACAACAATCTCAGGTCTTCTAGGAAGGGTACAATTCTGGATTCATTCATACTTATCTTAAGTCTGTACAGTATGGTTAATTTATAAGCTTGCTAAAACATTGAGTGATAAAGTTATTGGATTATGTGATGTCAGCCATTCATAGCTGGTGAAGAGCAGGATCCTGTGGGAGTAAAACTGACCTGAGAATGTCCAGTTCAAGAGAGGAGCCTTCAGGGATATGCTGCTTCATATAGGCAGCAGGAACTCAGGGGAATGAAGAGAAATGTAGAAGCTGAATTTGGGAATAGCAAAGAGGACTGAAGAGGTGCTAAAAGCAAATCTTCTGCCCGGTCACCATATTATATTTAAGTCAATCCTGTGGGTTAATGCAGCATGCTCTGCTAGAAGGCTACTAATCTAACATGTATATATGGGGAAGGGGGGTGGGGAACAATTAAACCAACCATAAGAATAAATAAAGTAGAATATCATAGGCACCCAAAGACTAAGTGATTCACAAGGATATATCTATTTCCTTGTGAGGATTTTCTTAAAGATAGAGTATTTACTTAAAACTACCTCAAATTCTTCAAGCCAAAAACAGCCTTTACATTTATTCAGTCCAATGTTCTTATTTAATACATAAGGAAACCATAGCCCTTAGGGGTAAGGCCCACAGAGTTCATGTTACTAATCCAGTGTCATAAAGTTATTATTTCAGAACCATGGTAAGAAGCTTGTCATCTGTCATGCATGGCTTTGCTTTATTTTGTTTTTCTTACCCCAACATTCTACATGGAGATGTGGCTGCATAATCTTTGTCATTAATGTGGGTAGCTGAGGAAGGAACATGACTGCAACAGAGAAATACTGCTAGGGTGTGGAATTTCCTCACTCTTTCATGCACTCTGTTTTTAAGTGGAGTATTCGGGATTGATTTTAAATCCCCATTCTCCCCTCCTCCCCTCCCTCCTTTTCTTCCTCTTCCTTCTCCTCCATCTCTCCTTGTCTTTTCCCTCCCTTCCTCCCTCGTTCCCTTCCTTCCCTCCTTTCTTCTTTCCTTCCTCCCTCCCTCTCTTCCTCCTCTTGTTCCTCTCTCTCTTTCTTGCTCTGTCTCTTTTCTTTCTCTACTTGTTTACTTTTCCTTTTCTTTTTCAATGTAGTTTTTTTTTTTTTTTTTTTTACCATTGAAATGTCCTGGCTGCTTGTTATGCAATTTATGGACGACTATTACCTGGCTCCCTTTCTGTTTATTCAGATTTGCCTTTTTTTCAGTAGTATCTGATTGAGGGGAAAAATATTTAGTTAAGACAGAGCAATACAAATTCGCATGGCTTTATAATTATGAAATTGAACGGAGATGATGTCTTTGCTTTAATATAAAAGAGTTAATTTCATTCACTAATAGAATAGCTTTATCCTCGTATAGACTTGTATAAAAATAAGATATTATAGCTTATATTAATAAGACAAATGAACTCTTTTCATGCTTTTTAAACTGATTGTTCATTTTTCATTATCAATGTTTTAAGTTTTTATTCACTAAATGACTGTTTTCTTTTATTTGGTGAGCTCAAGTTTCAATCACTACAGAGCCTCTTGACGTTTCTTAATAGAGATATTTCAGAGCTTCTTTTTGTAATCTGGAAAGAAGAAAATGGTTGTTAGTTAAAGGAATTTCAGTTTTGTTGCTATAAGATTTAGTAAAGTTAAGTATTTTGTCTTTTGTTAAATTGGTTTGGTAATTAGCAGCTGTATTTAGTTTCTTACTGAATCCACTGTACATGAAAAAGGATAATTGTTTCAGATGGACATAGGTATAGATTCTAGCTGCAGACTCCCTTCTTTGCCAATCCGCCCACTCCCACCCAATTATGGAAGTTTCAAGGATGCAGATCAGTATTTTTATTTTAGTATTCTTTCATTTTCATATGTTGAATTAAATAAATTTATTGTTAGCAGATTTATTCAAATTCTCATTATTTATGGCTGTGTGATATGAAGCAGTTTCTTTAAGACTTAGCTTTCTTACCTATATTTAGGTATAATAACAATACTTGTCTTATGTTCCAAATAAGATTTATTTATAAGATAAAATTAATGTAAAGTGTTTTGCTCAGTGATTGTGTCATATACAACACTTTACAAATGTTGCTTATAATGATAATTGTGATATGTTCTAGACACATACAAGTATACTCCCCTAGGTTTTCTTCTTACAGTGTTTATACCTTTATCATAATGCTAAGTGCACAGTTGGGTGGATTGTAAACAATGTGCAAGTTTTGTGTATCCACCCAGGAAAAGACTATTTCTAAGGACTTTCTGGGGGCACTGGTCACATCCTTGTATCTCATAGTGATGTTTACTGTATATGGGCTGAATTGGTAGGTGAACGTTATGACTTATTCTGTCATTTTCATCGCTCCTTGTCAAGAAATCAATCTTATTCTAAAAATTCAATATCTGAAATTTTCTTTGCACCAGGTTAATTTGAATTTTAACTTTATCTGAAAACAGTAATGTCTTGAAAGAAATGACTAACACTAAGACGTTAGACATTTTGTCTGCAAGCAAATTGAGGTTGATTTGGGATAGGAAAACCTTTCTATGTCCCTCACATTACAATAGTTAGGCCACTATTCATTCAAGCATTTTGTATAAGGCTGGAAACCACTTTTGCACATGAAACCATAGTGCATTATTTTAAAAAGTTTTTCCATTAGATTGAGAGTTCAAAAAGCCAATCTAGTAGTCACTTACTCTATTCCTGCTGCTGTGGATATTGGGTAAACTCATTCAGTAAGCAAACAGCAATTCTCCTTTGAAACCTATGACAGAACTAGATACTATGAGTACTAGAAACACATTATTAAGTCTAATACAAGGCACAATGACTCACTTACGGGCCACTTGATTCTCAGATATTTACCTCTAATTGACTAGAGCTCAACCAAATTGAGAATTGTGTGGCCTGAGAGTCTGCAGATCTTACCAGTGTTCCCACTTGTTTCCATGGTTCATGTTTCCATGGTGTATGTTTCCATGGCCTGAGGACTCCTATTTCCACTGTCTCTCTTTTGCACTGTGTATAAAAAACAAATTTTTAACCTGCTTTCATAAGAAATTTCTTAAAAATATATTATATATTTTGATAGAGTTAAATTAAAATTTGAGACTTTGTGTAGAAATGTTAGTTATGTATTGGTGTGAACAAATTTGCACTGCTCCAGGAGCTACTTTCTCTTTACTTCCCATGTCTTCTCCTCACTCCCGCCTTCCTTACCCCCTCCCTCCTTACCCCAAAGTTTCGTCTGGATTAGTTTCCCAGGGCTGCCATAACAAATAGCAACTGAGTGCCTTAAAACCAGAGAAATATATTCTTTCACTGTTCCGAAGACCTAGAAGTCTTAATGAGGGCTATGATGGGGCTTTATTTATTATTCA
>NW_007749153.1:10838-11192 GCF_000696425.1 Galeopterus variegatus | reverse complement strand
CCAATATTATCATAGAGCAGATGCTTCTTCTGTCATTCTTAAATGGCCTTTGTGGAGACAGACATCCTCTTCTTTTCTTCATCTCAACTGGTGACTCTCCTCGTGCCAATGCACTCCAGTGGCTGGAGAACCATCTGCGTGGTGGTTGTGGAGTCTAGCTGATTTCATGGCAGCCATGGTTATTGTGGTGGCTATGGTGGACCACCCACGTGGAGGTGATGTTTTTGGCATGCTCCTAGGCACTGGTGGTGTGCCTGGTTGTGGGGTGTGTCTGGTCCCCGGCTCCATGACTTGGGTCCCCAGGTAGGCCCCGAGGTGCTGGCACAGTGTGCCTGATTGTGGGAGGGGGATCCA
>NW_007749153.1:4759-5530 GCF_000696425.1 Galeopterus variegatus | reverse complement strand
GATTTCAAAATGAGTTTTGTTTGTTGTTTTGTTTCTTACCAGTTCGCTTACATTTTGGAGGTTAATAGGAATGGCATAGTACAACCATTGATAATTGTCAATCGGTTAACAATAAAATTTGCTTTTACATGTAGGCATGTGTTTTTTAAATCTTATTTTCAGTAAATTTTACCTTGTATGAAAAAACTAAAATGTTACTTTCTTCTAGCTCTGTATTGCAAATGTAATACCATACTTCATAAAGGGAGTCAGGACAAAGCCAATGCACAACCATTTTTGTAATATGTTGAAACATAAATTTGCTGATATTTATTTGTCTAGTTTTGACATTAAAAATCTCAACTTATCCAACTGCCAAACAAAGGAGAAACACTGTTTTCAACTGAAGAATATTTATCATGCTGATAGTGTGCAAAATATAAAGAAATAAAAAAGTAAAAAATATCATTTATTTTGCCTATAATTAATATTAACTTATAACATCAATGGTTAATGCCTACCATTTGTAAAGTATATTACAGCATAAGCTTTGATTAACATTTTTCCATTTTAACACTCAAAGCCTTAAATTTACTTGTCCCAATTACTAATTTAATTTTAGAAGCATATGTCTTCAAAAAATTCTAAAACTCATTACAAAGGGATGGAGAAAAAAACATAAGTTGGGTAATTTAGTGAATTTAAAAAATATTTCTTATTATTTAATAATGCATAATTTTATTTTACATCATGCTGATGACTACTTGCCAATATTTTCAGGCAACCTGTGAA
>NW_007749153.1:2049-2698 GCF_000696425.1 Galeopterus variegatus | reverse complement strand
AACTGTTTTTAAACAGTTTGATCAAGTACATTGGTAAACTAAAACACTTACTTGTAAATGATTGAAAAGTCAATTTAGTGAAATTATTAAACCTTAAAAGTCAGAAAGCTGAGACCCTGAGAAGTTATGAGCCTTCCTCTGCTAAACAGCTTCTTGGTGGAAGTCCAGTGCTGGAACACAGACATATTTCCTGATGGATAGGTCAGGTACCTTTAAATTGTATAATTGCCACAAATAGGATTGCCGGTAGGGTAATATTTATGGAATAATTACCCTATTGATCTCGTTTTAAGTGACATTTTCTTTATATTTAATGAGTTAGATTTTTAAAAAACCTTCATCTTAATGGAAAAATTGTGCTTATTAACACAAAAACAGGTTTTAAAAAACTCCTTACATTTTCTCTAAGTAAGACTAACAAGTTTCTCTAGGTGAAGTTTTCTGTGTAAAATAAAAGTATCACCTGTTCTTGTGAACCAAACTCTCAATTTTCAACCTTGTAATATGCATGGAACTACTGGAAGAATATCTGCTTGCTACTCCTTCCTTCCTTCCTTCCACTCTCTCTCTTTCTTTTCATTGTTAACCATTATATCTTGAATAAAGAGTTTTCCATTAGATTATGACAGGTTGAAGACTTCCATTGTGC
>NW_007749153.1:0-261 GCF_000696425.1 Galeopterus variegatus | reverse complement strand
TAGATTATTGTCATTTTTTTAGAGTAACTCTTATGGGAATTTCTATTATCCTGTCCTTAGTCCTGGCCTTTTCAATTTTCTAAAATAAATTACATGAATAAATAAATACATATCTCATAAAATACATAGAAGATATAAATTTGGGAAGGAAAAGAAGTATATTGGATAACATAATTAAGATGCAACACATACCGTAGAGTCTGTAAATAATCAATTGAATCAGTGAGGATGCATGAGTGCTTAAACTTATATAAAAGTTTA
>NW_007749152.1:0-11192 GCF_000696425.1 Galeopterus variegatus | reverse complement strand
GCCGCGCTTCCCAAGCGGCGCACTATCCAGTGCGCCACCGGGCCGGCCCCGGCTTCTCGTTCTACCATGCCTCAAGTTATATAAGCTGATAAAGAGGTGTTCATTTGTTTATTTACTATATTTTGAAGGGATGCAAGATAGATAAGATGAACCAATTTTAATAAATAATGAGAAAAATGGTTTTATTCAAGTATCAGAAAAAGAAAAAAACCTTCAGCAAAAAAAATAGTGAAAACAACAACAATAAGTAAATTGTAAGCCTTGGAGGGTGCTATTGCAACAAGACATTCTTCGTTACTGGTGTAGCCCTAGAATTTGCTTGTTTTTCCTACTTTACAACATGCACCAGAATTTCGCACACTGACACATTCTGTTTTTTATATCCTTCTCTCCCTTCCCCTTCTTCCCTTTCCCATGTCTTGGGTCCCAGTTCTCATCTTTCAGGGTGACAGCCAATCAGTCTTCTTAGGACATGCCGTGTTGCAGGGCAAGGGTGGGACGGGCTACAAATAGAGAACAGAGCACTAGCTTTTTGAGAATCCTTTTTAAACAAAATTTAAATTATTTATTTATTTATTTTAGCTTTTGGGGGGTACAAAATAGAAATGGTGCATTTAAGATGTACAACTTGATGTTTTGATATACATATACATGATGGAATTATCACCACAATAAATCTAGTTAACCTATCCATCACCTCACATAGTTACCTTTGTGTATGTGTGTGTGTGTGTGTGTGTGTGTGTGTGTGTGTGGTGAGAACACTTATAATCTACCCTCTTAGCAAATTTCAAGTATACATCACAGTATTTTAACTATAGTCACCATGCTGTACGTTAGATCTCCTGTATGGATTCATCTTGCATAACTGAAACTTTGTACCCTTCGGCCAACATCTCCCATTTCCCCCACCCTTCACCTCCGTTGGTCACCACCATTCTACTCTGTGCTTCTATGAGTTCAACTGTGTTAGATTCCACATACAAGTAGTATTTGTCTTTTTGTGTCTGGCTTATTTCATTTAGCATAATGTCCTCAAGGTTCATCCATGTTGAGATACCCTTGAATAAGGGAACACGTCTGGGCAACTTCACTGCCAGCCTTCTGAACCCTCTTCCCTTCTATCTTTCAGAAACATTAGGTTGTTTAACTTCATTTAAAAATTGTACCTGAGGCCATGTGAGGACACAGTGAGGTGGCCATGTGAAGCCATCTGCAAGCCAGGAGGAGAGGTTTCACCAAAAACCAACCCTTCCAGCACCTTGATCTTGAACTTCCAGTCTTTAGAACTGTGAGAAAGTACATTTCTGTTGGTTAAGCCCCCCAGTGGTATTCTGTTATGTTCACCTTAGAAGACTAACATAATCCTGGAGAAGAGAAAGTTGTGAGGATATGCAATAGTTTAAGTTCATGAAGGAATGTGCCTCAGATTGAGTAGAAGTAATGCTTAAAATAATTTGAATTATACCATAAGGTTTTGCCTGCCTGAAACAAAAAAGTCTCCCATATTATTCTCATGATGCTTGCATTAAACATAATTTGGAACACTCCTTTGGCTTTAAAATGCTATTGTTAATATATTATAAAATGACAATGTATGTTCACTACAGTCAAGTTATCAAGAAGTTACAGAGAGACTGTCCTGGAGGCTATGAAAAGTAAGAATAGCTCAGCAGCACTTAGTCAACTTAACAAGGTTTGGGCTGTTTGGTCATATTGAGAGCCATTTTTACCCTACCCAGAGGACTGGTTTGAACATACACACCATCTCCTTAAGGCATGAAAGAGTATCCTCCACAAGATCACCTGGGGATTCGATATATGTCCCCAACTGTGCAATAAAGGGTTAAAGAGTTAATTCAGTGGGCTTGAGGTGTTCAAACTCTGCACATTCCAAAGAAAGGTCTAGCCTTTGAGGGTCTCCTGAGAGATAACCACTGATCCCTGTCTGATAAGAGTATCTTTGTATACCTCAGACCTTGGGTCATGCCAGATAGTTTTTGTCAATAATGTGAATTATGGGACCCTAGGCCATGCTGTACCAGTTTGACCTCTGGAGGGGCTGGAGATTTGCTAAGATCAGTCATGTGAGCACTTCATGTCTATGACTGACCTCTAGTAAAATCTCTAGACACCAAGGTTGGGGTGAGCTTCCCTGGTTGGCAGCCATACTTTGTACCTGTTGCCACACATCATCGCTGGGAGAATTAAATACTATTCATGCAACTTCCCCAGGAGAAGCAAACCAATTCCCCTTTTATAATTTTAATCTGTATCCTTTCCCTGTAATAAATTATTATAATCATAAGTACATAACAGCTTTTCTGAGTTCTGTGAGTTCTTCTAATGAGTCATCAAACATGAATGTGTTCTTGGGGACCACAACCCACCTGTAATTTAAAGACACTGCGGACAGTATCTAATTCCCTTCTATGAAATCTAAAGGGCAGAGTCAGGCTTCCCTAGCAGCTCCAATGGAAGTAACAAAGAGAAGGTAGTTTTGTTCAACGGTTTGAGTTCCCAGTTTGTAAACATAAAGATTTTACAGAACACCTGATTTGGAATCATTTTCAATCCTCCCAGAAGGACCTTTTGAGGAATTGATTGGACTTCCACAGAAAGGCTTCTCATCAGCTAACAAGTTGGGAGCTAAGTGGAGATGGCCAGTCTGAGGAAAGTCCATGTTGTCATCTTGAATGTTCCCTGACCTCTGAAGAATCATGAATATGTCCATGAGGGAAAGAGTGGAAAGCATGAAGGGTGTATAGCCAACCTATGAAAGCGTCAGTTAAATTAGAACGCTCTGCTCCAACCATTGCTACTCCCTTCCTCCCTCCCACCCCAACCCTGTAGGAGTCATCGCAGTCAGGAAGTGGGGGAGGAATGAGTGAGCATGAGCTTCTTAGCAACACGTGTGGTTTTTGAGGGGGAAGGCAGGTAGCATGGCTGCAATAGTTCTAAGAGGGGGGAAGGGAAAAGTCTCTCCTGGAAATGCAATTGGATGCTTTGGTTATTACTTAGGAATAGACAGTTAAAATGACTAAATTGAGATGAAGCTAAAGATTTAAAAATCAACTTATAGTAAGTAGAAAAAAGTCACAGAGCTTGCTTGAGGAAGGTTCTGATGGTGGCAAAAAATCACCCTGCTAAATTAATTTAAAAGGGCAGAGAAAACATTAAATAAGGTTGTATTACATGCAAGTCATGCTTGTTCAACACCTGAGTTATAATAGTAACCTTAGCTCACATGTTTAACTCTTCTTTTTCTACTTGAATTCCCAACAGATAAATAAAATCTAAAATTAGGAAAAATAAATTCATAGAAAGATGGAAGGGTGTCATAACCAAAGAACCAGACATTTTCAGCAATTTCTGAAAAATAAAAAGAGGTGTGATTGGATTGGTAGAAAAATTAATATCAACTAAGTACCTAAGACCTAACACTCAAAAAAAGACATTTCCTGAAAGGATAATGGATAAATTTTCCCTACAGAGTCAGGGAAAATTCCAGACTTCACGAAGCAGGGGTATAAGTAGGAGCAGACTTTGGGAAAGTCAGTAAAGTCATTGAAGAACTTCGGGAGCTATTATGTATGCATGCAGCACTGGGTTGAGGCATCTGCCCGTGAGCTGGAGATAGTGAATGAGATTTTCTGTTGTAGGTTCCTGTAGCTGATGATTATGATGACTATTAAAGTGTGAGAAAAAAGTTAATAGATTAAGTAAGGCTTCCTCTGTCCTTCCACAAAAATATTCACAAGTTTGGAGAGAAACCCATTTAATAGGTGTCTAAGTAGAGAGAATGTAAAGAATAGAGAAACAATAATTAAAGGTATAGTAGAGGAAATGTCTCTGAGCTTAAGAGAGATTTGCATCTTAACTTTCTCACCTCAAGCTCTGTACCAAAGGAGAGTGTGTAAACTCGCCAATCGATTCTATAAGGCTAGCAAAATACTGTTAACAAAACCTGATCATGATAGCCAACTATTCCTATTTTTGAAAATAGATGCAATATTCCTGAATAAAAATTACAGCAAATTGAAATGACACAATTCAATAAAAAAGCAGTGTATTCAAGGAATGAAAGAACGGCTCAACATAAGGGAAATGTTGCAATTTAAAGTAGAAAACTACATGTTCATCAAAAAGTAGATATAATTGATGGCAAGGTGTTTTACTGCCTCTAAGATATACTTACATAAAAAAATTATTAAATTAAGAATAAAAATAAATTTTCTTAACCTTTTGAAGAGTATCAGAAACTAGTAACTGGGTACAAACCAAATATAAATAGATAAGTGGTTAAAGTCCATTAAATATGATAATAATAATCCATGGTAGGTTTCTGTTTCGGTTACCTATAAGCTAGGTTATTCATAACAATGCTCACACCGAAAAAAATTAAAATTTTGAAAAAAATATTTTGGATGGATGTAATTTAGAAGATTTTATTTCCCCTGAGAGAATTTTCCAATCCCAGAAAATTTGAACTTGCCTTTGGATGGCCTTAAGGTGTGAACCCATAAAGGTGTGGAATCTAATGAGATACCATTAATTAAGATCTTGAAGAACTAGGTATCAGGGAGATATTAATGTGAACTACAGTGAAATAGCCCACATAAAGAATACAGCCCACGTTATAATTATCTGGGATGTCCAAGGAGCCTCAGACCTCGAGCTTGTTTTTAGGTGGTCCAAGATTATTAGTAGCCGCTGGTCCCTGGTAGAAACAAGCAGACATTCTCTCTGGATGAAAGTATCTACATCTAGACCTCAAATTAGTTCCTGACAATTTTTTTCAATGCAATGAATAGCAGGTAATCAAAGATAACTAGGCACACAAGGAAACAAAACACAATGAACAAGCTTCAGCAGGAAAACAGACAATAGAAACAGACCTGCCGTGGCATCCCATCTTACTCAGATAAAAGCCAAAGTTGTTTTAATGACCTATACAAGCCTGTATGATCCACAGTTCCTAGACACACCCCTTACCTCTTTGCTCTTTGCTTACTCACACTGGCTTCCTTGCTATTTCTCTGACATACCATGTACACCCTTATCTCCAAGACTCTGTCCAGTTATCTTTCCCCAGTTATCTACATAGCTTCCTCCTTCATCTCCTCTAGAACTTTGCTCAAATGTCTTTGTCTTAATGAGGCTTTCTGACCACTCTATTGAAAATAGAATTTTTCTCCTAATGTCGAACTTTCTGTCTCCTTTTCCTGCTTTATTTTTCTCCATATCATTTGACATGATCCACATAAAATATATATTTTCCTATTTGTTTGATTTTATTGTCTGCCTTTCCCCATCAGACTGGAAGCTCTTTAAGGGCAGGGGATTTTACCTGTTTTGTTTGTAACTGTATCCACAGGACCTAGAATAGTGCTTCATGCCCAGATGCTCAGTACATCTTTGTAGAGTGCATAAATACATGTTTAAATGTAAAGCGCTTAGGGCCTGGCTCAAAATAATCGATATACATTAGATATTATTACCACTATTAAAAATGAACAAAATTGAACTGACAGACGTGGATTCTAATTCTGAATTACTTTTCATCAAAGCAGGCTCCAGCAGTGAACTAATCTTTCACTGATTAGTTTTACGAAAATTATTTTACTTGTGTGGGAAGGAATTGTTACTAGTCTCCTTTTACACAAAGGAAAAAAGAAAGGATTTGATTTTCTACTATTCCCCACGATATAAGGAAAGAAGCAAACTCCTCTAGTTCAATTTTTTTGGCAGTGGTTTCTATGACAAAGATATTGAAAGGCTTCAAAAAATGGTACAGGTAGAACCAATGATGGAGATCAGGGTAACTCAACAAATATATGATCTATCCTGAAATTCATCAGCAATGGGTCTTCCCCAGATGAGTACCCATACATATGACACTCACAGCATTTCCGTTTTCAATCCAGGTGATGGTGGGGACAGGGATGCCTGTTGCTGTACAGCGCAGGGTCACAAAGGAGCCAAAGGTGACATTATGGGATTCAGGAGCCCGCAGGATTCTGGCAAAAACTGTTAGGAAGACAGAAGTGGTGAGTGACTCTCCTACAAGAAGTAGCCAAGGTGGAAGGGTCTTTAAAAACTGCAAATCAGACCATGTTTCCCTGTGTGCAATCCTTCAGTGTCTCCCTCTGTCTGAGGATAGTATCAAATGCCATGCCCCAGCATCCAAGCCCTCTTTATGCCGTGATCTTGCATTTCTCACCACTCCCGCACACACTGAGCTTGTTCCCAACTCAGGAGCTTGCCCTTGCTATTTCTCTGTCTAGAACACTCATCCCACAGATCTTCATGTGGCAGGTTTCTTGTATCATTCAAGTCTCTGTTTGAGTGACATTGCCTTTGAAAGGCACCTCAATCACCCAACATAAAGTGTAACCCTCCACCCATCCACTTTTTTGTCATCTTATTTTATTGTCTTTACAGATCTTATCAATATCTGAAGCTATCTTATCTATTTTTTTTTTACTTGTCTATTATTTCCCTGCCCTGTTAGGTTGTCTGAAACCAAACACGTTGCCTGTTTTGTTCACCACTGTATTCAGTACCTAGAAGAGTTTCTGACCAAAGAAAGCACAGAATAGTATGTTATTGAACTAATGAAATAAATAATCAATGCTTTACACCCTTAACAGTATAATATTGGGAGGACAGACAATCTGTCAAACTTTTCAGAGAATGAGATGATATGCTGGGCAAAAAAAGGAAAAGAATATTTTAGGTAAAGTGTGGGCAGGAAAATGAGTAATTTATATTCCTTTCTGAGACCAAGTCCCCACTGATTAAATAAGAGAAAGTTCTTTTGATGCGAAAAGACATTCTACCTTTAACTAAAGAGTGGGATTGAGGCTCAGAATGCATAAGAAATGGAAAGATAAATATAATCACAGAATTATGAAACTTGGAAGACATTTCAGAAATTGACTAGATTCCTGCTTTCATTTTATAGATATGGAAACCAAATCCAAGTTAGTTTATGTTGCTTTCCTAAGATAATAAGAGCGATAAGCAAGAAACCTGGACTATGTATGATCTTTTGACTTCAAATCCAGTTTTCTTTAAAATTATTCTGAACTATTTTTGATTGCCTATTATACTGTAAATACTTTATGTTCCTGTCTTTTGTTACCTAGGACTTAAGCACAGACCGTAATAGTAGAGTATGAAGTCCCAATTAACACAGTGCTTTGAAGTTTAGTTCTTCTATATAATTGAAATTTGTGGAGTTTGAATTCTAAAGTAAAGCATGGGGAGATAGTATATACTAGACAGGAGATATGCAGACAATAATAGATCAAGTCCAGAGCTGTGTTAGAGGTTGTTCTGATTGTTGAAAACCTCTTAAAAAGGATCACATAATTCTAGGAGATAAAGGAAGATATGGTTTGTTTAACAACTCGATGCTTTTCTCAGAATTTTTTTGAATTAATCTGATTTTCTATCTTTTGATATTGAGGACTCTAAGAGATGGGATCTAGAACATTTTAGATACATAAATAAATGTTGGGCCCAGAAGCCAGGAAAAAAGGAAAAGCAAGAAAGGTATTGTCTTCAAGGAATCAAATGGTTAAAACAACAACAACAAAAAATGGTATCAAATGTTTAAAATGAGGTTGTATCTGCTCCCCCAAACCAAGATTGAGCCTAATTTTAGGTAAGTTCTGGAGTCTAACTGCCAATTTACTAAAAATAGATGTGGAGGAACATGTTAAGCACCATAGAGATGCAATTCGATCAAATCCAGAATATAGGAAATTTAACGAGGCAAATTATTTAGTTTCCTCAACAAAAAGTAGCATCAGGAATAAAAATGAAAAATCTATTACAGATTAAGAGAGAGACTTGAGAGCCATATCAGTCAAATGCAATGTGAAGCTCTGTTTGTATTCTTATTGTCCCAACTTAGTCTAAGTTTACAGTAGACTCGACGACTAACACAGTCTGGCATCCCAGCAAGGGTGCACTCAGTACCGTTCTTTTCTAATGTTGTCCGGTAACAATAATGAAGACCTAGATTGCACAACATATTCGAGTCCATGTTCATCATTTGGCTGAAATGACTCTTGTAGGGGTTGGGGCTACGCTTGTCTGTCCTAAATGTTTTGTGTGAGACTACTGCAGTGATCATTTTATGAGTCTTCTGAGAATCTGAAGCAAGCAGGATCCTTGAGAGATTTGACTTGGATCATTTCAATCTCATCAGTGCTGGAAGAGTGTTCTAATAACATTGACTGGACCCTTGAACTTGAGTGAAATTTTTCTGGCTGAAGATGAGCAGAATAAAAAATTGGACAAGAATGAAATCTAGATTATTTTTTTCTGTTTTAATTTATAAAAGCAAGAATTTTAATTTAGGGACTTTAAATTCTTCCTGGAAATTTAGTAATCAGGGAGGGTTTATTTCGTTCTAATTTGCAGCTTTTATTTTTACTTTGGCTGGCATAACATTATTTGAAAAATCATTTGGGCCCATTGCAAAACCTCTGATGATCCATATTGCACAACACAGCTAAGCATAATGTGAGATAGTAAATAAAACAGAGTCAATTATCATTCTAGAGTTCAATGTTACTTTGAAGTTAATTTAATTAATATACCACTCTGGCCTATATCAGAACCTTCTGGGGGCTCCAGTGGGGCACAGGAGGGTACATAAAGGAATACTATTTGCATTGCAGGTAGCTTCATGAATGTGAGACTGTGCTCATAAACTGCTGGTCTCCTCCCAGAAGGGGGCATATATTCTCTTGGCTGACCATGGATTTTATTAAGTGCAGTGGGTTAAAAGAAAAAAGAGGCCAGGGATTAAAGGGAAGCTGGTCTCTCCCGCACCTCATGTTCTTTCCAAAAGATAAAATGGAAGCTCAACCCCCTTTATTAAATATTGAAAGACAGCTTCCTTTGAGAAGGAGGTTGTAGATGTCTTGATTTTCTACAAAATTTTTCCTTATTATAATGCCTTCTCTTGTCTTCATCCCTTCACCCTTGTTTGTGTGTCTTCATAACACTTACCACTATCTTGTAACTGCTGATTTATTTGTTTTTCATCTGTCTCTCCCTGGAATGTAAGCATCACAAGGGCAAGGTTCATTAACACAGGCTGACTTATCTATCTATCACCTATCCATCTAGCTATCAATCAATCATCTCTATCTCCAGAACTCTGTATGGTACATGGTAAGCACTCAATAAATATTTGGTGAATGAATGAAAGAATGAAAAAAAGAGTAATTTCTCTGGTGAGAGTGGGGTAAGGGACTCGCATATGTTATGTGTATCTCAGCCCTCCCTGGGCCATCAATCTCCCAGCTATCCTGAAGAAAGAAAGGATAATGGGGTTGATGTGCATTAGGTAAGTTCACCAGGTCAGGGCTTCATCTTTCAGCTGGGAGTGAAACATGAAACAGAGGGTAGAGGTGAGGAGGATTAGGAAACAGACATTATGTTAGTCTAATTCTTAGATGGAGTAGAAAGCTTTATTTATTAATTTATCTTTATTAGCAATAAAGCTGATATATTTTTACCCATCTGTACTTGTTACCAGTTCCAAATATAAAAGGTGAAGTGGTGGCAAAAGAAATTCCAACACATTAATAAAGCATCTAAAACAATAAAGTCAGTTGCAATTAAAAATAAATGCCAGATTAACTTCCATGGATAATAATACACCTACAATAATAAACTTGGATGTAGCTCAACAGTAAATCCCATTATTTTAGTGGTAGCCATAAATGGAAAATACATTCTGGGTCATCAACTTAAAAAATAATGAGATATGTTTTTTATCAAATAAAGTGTGCATCAAATACCCCTATTTTGCATTTTATTTGCATGAAAGAAAATATAAAAGTGTTGTAAACAATTAAGCTGCTTAACAGAAGGGGCATGAAATTACCTTGTAATTTGGAAAATATTTATAACTGTTTTGGTATAGATTTTTAAAGAAAAAAATATTATCCAACTCCTCTTTCTGTATATAGTTTTATCCATTATTTTCCTATGCACTGTGAACTCCTTCCCACTTACTTTCCTGTAGACAGGCAAGTTATTGTTCATAGGCAACATGAAAATAGACACAGGCAATATATTTATTCCTGGGTTTTTCTCTCATGGGATTTACTCATGAGTTTTGGGCTTTAATTTCTCTTGAGCAGGATTCCAGTGCTGACTGCAGGTTGAGAATCCTAAAATTGGGCTTAGGCAGCCAGCAATTCCAAAGTCCTTCCTAACATAATCATATTATATTCTGTATTATATTCTCTTTCTCTCTCTCTTTCTCTGTCTCTCTCTCCATCTTTCAAAGCACTTTCAGATACATAATCAGTTTCATTGTTGATTGTCATTTTAAGGGATAATACGTATAAAGAGATAAATCCATTATTCACTCTGAAATTGCACTGGCGTAATGGATGATGTAATGGAAAGCTCAGGGGACAGGGGACCCAAATTAACAAGCAGTTTGGCTGGAGATGAACTACCTCTCTTTTCTCGGTAAGGGAGCAGTGCTACAGGAATACTTGTCTCATCAATTTCTGTTTCTAAGCAATTATTTCAAAGAGCACAATGTGCTTGCATTGATTTTATTTTCTCTTGATCTTTTCTTTATTATTTTCTACCTTCCCTTAAAGATCTTTCTTAGGTTACATGATTTAAACCAGCAATGACTGATAGGAATAAATTGGAGGTGGGGGGCGAGGAGAGGAAACAAACAAACTAAAAACCTAGTTTAAAAAAAAAAAAAAGATCACATAGGATCAGGTGAAATGCTTTTACCTGAATTTAGCTGTAAGCAACTTGGAATTTATAAACAGAAAACATTTCAAATAATTTATTGAAGATACTAAGATAAGGAGGTACTGTTTTAAATAATATTGGCCTAAGATTAATCTCTAGAGTCAAACTGTATTATATGAGAACTTGTGAATTTTATCACTCAAATATCAGTATTTAGGTTAGAAGAGCACAAGGTTTGAGGCTTAATCTGGATGCAAGGTACTTTTTTTGACAGAATACTCTTGTTCTGCAATACAGATTTTCCCAAACATTTGATTTCCAGCCACTTTCCTCTAAATAGATTCCACTAAATATATGTCTGTGTGCAATTAAAATGAAGTAATTTTTTTTTTTTTTTGTCCTTTTTGAGACCGGCCGCACCGCGCTCAGCCAGTGAGCGC
>NW_007749151.1:10586-11194 GCF_000696425.1 Galeopterus variegatus | reverse complement strand
CAGCATGAGGCTGGCACGTTAGCACACTCTGTTAGAGCATGTTTATGACACCAAAGTCAAGTGTTCGGATCCCCCATACAGGCCAACCACCAAAAACAAATAACAAAAAGAGGCAGCATGGTATCACCTGGGACCTGGTGAGAAACCACCCCAGACTTACTGAACCATAATATGCATTTTAACAAGATCCCCAAGTGATTATCAGAGCACTAGAGTTTGAGGAGCACTGACTTAAAAGTACACATTATCATGAAGGAAAATTTAAGTGCAACAACAATATCCCCCAAAACCTCTGTCTACAAGAAAAACCATAAACAAAGTTAAGAGAAGAAAAAGACCCGGGGAAAAATACCTGCAGTCTGTCAATCTGACAAACTACTGAAATCCAGAACATGCGGAGTCCCTACGAACTACTGAAATCCAGAACATGCAGAGTCCCTACAAACCATAAGGAAACGGACCTTGCATGCAACAGAAAAATGGGCTAGAACATAAGAGGCAGCTCGCAGAAGAGGAACTGAGAGGCCAGGAAACGCACGCACTTCTGCTGTGCCCGCCCACACCCACAACGGGGACCGGCTGTAAGCGAGGTCGGAGGATCGCAGAAA
>NW_007749151.1:8174-8710 GCF_000696425.1 Galeopterus variegatus | reverse complement strand
GTGTTTCCTTTGAGCTCACACTCGGTGCTCTGGGTTTGCCTCTGCTGGATTTCTCCCCGCCTCCCCGACCTCGTAAGTGTTCAGATGTCCTATGCTCAGTCCTTGGTCCCTGCCTCATCTAATCCCATGGATGGAGGTCGGAGAAGGCGCTAATCCCAACCTTTCCTCTGAACTCCAAAGGGTATATTCAACTATGTCTTTCATCTCCCTTTGAATTTGTGAAAGGCATCTTATCTTCCTTCACCGAAAACACGGTGCATTCTTCCTACAGCGTTCCCTATCTTGATAAATGGGACCATCCTTTGTCCCGTTTACTCAGGCCAGAGTCCTTGGACTCATCCTTGACTCCTCTCTGACCCTGTCTTCAAAATACATGTTGAATCCAAGCTCTTCCACCCTACTTCAAACTGCTACCGGGAGGCAGCTCCAGGTTCTTGGTCTGTCCATGAAAAGAAAAATCTTTCACAGAACCAACGAAAGGAAAGGAGGAGAGGGACAGAGAAACGGAACGTAATCGGGCTTTGTTATCAAGCGAA
>NW_007749151.1:4937-6544 GCF_000696425.1 Galeopterus variegatus | reverse complement strand
ATTCTCCACCTAGCTGTCAGTGTCAGAACGTACCCTGACCATTTTGGTCCCCTATTCAAAAATTCCCAACAGCCTCCTGTCACATTAGAGTAAAATCCAAAGCCTACAACATATTCTACAAGTGTTATATGCCTTGCCCTCTGGCTGCATCTCCAACCTCTTTTTGTAGGATTCTCCCATTTAGTGAGTTCTAGCCAGAGTGGCTTTCTTGCTGTTCATTGAACACCCTAAGCACATTCCCACCCCAGTGCTTTTGCACTGTCTACTGTGCCTGGAGTGCCCAGCTAACTTTGACACTTAACTCAGTTTCTGCTTAAATGTCACCTCCTTGAAGAAGCTATCCCTGACCACCATGTCTAAAATATCAGTCTCTGCTACTCTCTGTTCCTTATCTTGTTTTATTTTTCTTAATAGCATAGATATATCTATTTATTTGTTTATAGATGTATTTATTTATTTGTTTATGTCCCCACTGAAATGTCTTATAAAGCCAGGGACTTTGTCTTTCGTGTTCATTGTATCAGCACCACACTCTCCCAATGTGTTCATTGTAATATTAGTATCTAGTATTAGTTCCATGTGTTAGTAATATGTAGAACTTGNCTGGATCCTGACCGATACACTTTGCTATGGCCTATTCTCCACCTAGCTGTCAGTGTCAGAAGGTACCCTGACCATTTTGGTCCCCTATTCAAAACTTCCCAACAGCCTCCTGTCACATTAGAATAAAATCCAAAGCCTACAACATATTCTACAAGTGTTATATGCCTTGCCCTCTGGCTGCATCTCCAACCTCTTTTTGTAGGATTCTCTCACTTAGTGAGTTCTAGCCAGAGTGGCTTCCTTGCTCTTCATTGAGCACCCTAAGCACATTCCCACCCCAGTGCTTTTGCACTGTCTACTGTGCCTGGAGCGCCCAGCTAACTTTGACACTTAACTCAGTTTCTGCTTAAATGTCACCTCTTTGAAGAAGCTATTCCTGACCACCATGTCTAAAATATCAGTCTCTGCTACTCTCTGTTCCTTATCTCGTTTTATTTTTCTTAATAGTATAGATGTATCTATTTCTTTGTTTATAGATGTATTTATTTATTTGTTTATGTCCCCACTGAAATGTCTTATAAAGCCAGGGACTTTGTCTTTCGTGTTCATTATAATATTAGTATCTAGTATTAGTTCCATGTGTTAGTAATATGTAGAACTTGGCCCATAGTAGGTACTCAAATATACATTGAATGAATGAATGGTACTCTGTTACATACTCTGGTTTCAATGTCTTGGCAGTGCCCACTTTTGTGGCTTTCTCAAAATCCTGTAATTTGAGGCCTATTTCAGGAGATTCTTGGTANTAATATTAGTATCTAGTATTAGTTCCATGTGTTAGTAATATGTAGAACTTGGCCCATAGTAGGTACTCAAATATACATTGAATGAATGAATGGTACTCTGTTACATACTCTAGTTTCAATGTCTTGGCAGTGTCCACTTTTGTGGCTTTCTCAAAATCCTGTAATTTGAGGCCTATTTCAGGAGATTCTTGGTAAAACAAGGAAATTGGCAAGACCATCAAACTCTTCTTCACCTTTACTTCTTCTTTGCCTGCTTTG
>NW_007749151.1:1861-3237 GCF_000696425.1 Galeopterus variegatus | reverse complement strand
TATATGGGATCCGAACCCTCGGCGGGAGTGCCGCCGCTCTCCCAAGTGCCGCACTCTACTGAGTGCGCCACTGGGCCGGCACCTCTACTGACTTTTGAACATTTCTTTTTTGGAGAAATCAATTGATGGCATTTTGTTGGGCGTATTTAAAAACCACATCCAAATGCTTTAATAGAACAAGGTGAATATTTATGGAACTAAAGAGAGGAACTAGGTTAAAAAGGAACATGGTTAAAGTTGTAATTCTTTTACTACACCACAAGGTGAAACATTCTCCTTTCCAACTTTTGAATATGATATACTCATTGATCTAAGTAGTTATGGGCCAGAAAAATCACCACTGCAGGACACAGGGCTATGCGGTGAGTCCTCACAAGCTACTTCTTTCAGGAAATGTGTAGACCATGGTAATTTTAGTATGCCTGCCCACGTTGCTTTTCCAACTCCCTTTTTCAGTTAAAGAAAAGGTTCCTCTATTATGAGTGATCCACTCCATGACCCCTCCCCACCATGGCCTCAGGGTTTCCTCATAAACCAGGCCCATCTACTCAGAGAATCAAATTTTCCTAGCCACAGTGTTTAATTCAGGAATGTGCAGGTGACCCAAACCTGACCATTCAACCCTCCCTGGAACTTTTGTTAGAACTGTCGTGAAAGAGACGTGACGACATGATTTTCCCTATGAGATTGCTAGCTATGTGGATGGTATAATCCTACAGTCACCTGTAGCTAATTTTCTGGCATCTGGAGGGAAATGACTCCCGGAGAATAAAGTCAACACGGAAGAAAGCAGAAGTCAGAGTCAAAGTCCTGATAAGATTATCTGTGCTTGGTAAAAGCTTGAAGCTCAAAGTACATCTAGAGTTCATAGTTCCATAGCCAATAAATTTCCAAACGTTAGGGACCCAAAGTTTAAGCTGACTATTTGCCTCTTGCCACCAAAAGAGACTTGGTTATTATAAAGAGACTTGCCAAGTTTCACTCAATTCTGTTGTCCAGGTCCTCAGATTAATTCCACTGTGGAGAAGGAGGAGTTAAAACATCATAAAACTGTGAAAATATATCTAAGCAGAGAATATATTCCTTGCAGCGGAACATAAATAAGGAGTAAATCATACCTAACATTCTAGGAAGCTAAATTAGGGGCAGAGGAAGAAAGAAGTCCTGGGCACACACACAGCCTTAGTCCCCCTGAGGTTGAGAGAATTAAGAGTCTATTTCATCCTTGACTTTAAGAAAGCTCTTTCTGCTGATGACTGAGGAGATCAAAGATCTAAACCTTGCATATAGGCTACCATTTTTTTTGGTAATAAACATATTTTTATCAGATATTACATAAATACAAAACAGTGTATATAGTGAATTATTTTGAAGTT
>NW_007749151.1:0-202 GCF_000696425.1 Galeopterus variegatus | reverse complement strand
TGTATCATGGTTGCAATATTCTGTATTACCTCTTTGAAGGTACAAGCTTTCTTTGCCCTACAAACTCTGTTTCTTTCCAGTTGCTTTCCCATATAATGTCCTGAGTTGCTTGTTCACGTTCAAGAGAAAGAGACGGGCTGAGGGAAGGGCTGGTCGCTTGGTGGGGCTTTGAACCATGAGCTGCACTCTAGGTAATCTGCAG
>NW_007749150.1:10936-11196 GCF_000696425.1 Galeopterus variegatus | reverse complement strand
GAAAAATCAAAACAGACATTCCTGTATTTCTCTATTTTTTATAACATGCATGTATTCCATGCATATGTAATGTATTAAAGTTGTGTAAATAAATACATGAAGAAAAAATACAAGTAGCGAAATCTGAGTTAATTGACTATCAGTATCAAAACAACACTAGGATCAGTTCCTAGAACCTAATGACACACAACAAATATTCGTCAAATGAATTAGCCAACCAAAAAGACCAGACCAACATCAATTCCTTTGCTGAGCAAGAA
>NW_007749150.1:8378-9099 GCF_000696425.1 Galeopterus variegatus | reverse complement strand
TTTACCAATTACAAAGTTTTAAAACAGGCAAAACAAACATGCACTTCAGGTTAGTGGTTACCTCTGTGGAGGGCAGAGGAGATGGAATCAAGGAGGGGTACATGGGGAAATGTATTTGTAATATCCTAGCTCTTAAGGGGGATGGAAAGTACATAGTCTCTATACCTATCATAAAAACTTAACAAAGTTAGTGTTTTAAAATAATTCAGAGGGCAAAGTTCCNGAACCGGTCTGTATGTGGGATCCGAACCCTCGGCGGGAGCGCCTCTGCGCTTCCCAAGCGGGGCACTACAGCAGTGCGCCACCGGGCCGGCCACAGGATAGATTTTCTTAAAGGGGCCCTGGAGGCACATGGAGTCATTCAGCTGCTAAGTTCAGAGATAAATGGAGACCCCAGATTTGTTCTCCTTAGAGTAGCACTCCTCCTGCTACTTGTGACCAGAAAGGCCCGTAAATTATTCTCTGCTTTAATTTGTATCTATGAGGAAATAAAGTGGGGGAGGGAGAACTATTTTACATTCTAGTATCTAGAAAAAGAAATTCCAAAGCAACACGTTCACTCTCTCTCACATTAACCTTCTCAATCAGTGCTGGCCAGTACAAATAAAATACAAGCCACATGTGTAATTTTAAATTTTCTGGCAATCACATAGGAAAAGTCAAAGGAACAGGTGGAACAAATTTTAATAATACAGTTTATTTAAGTCAATATACCCCAAAT
>NW_007749150.1:3256-6563 GCF_000696425.1 Galeopterus variegatus | reverse complement strand
TGACTTACTGTGTGACTTTGGTAAAGTTATGAATCTCAGTCTGTTTATCTGTAAATCTGGAATAACAGCTCCTACTTCTTAGTGATGTTGTAAAGATTAAGGGACTTAAGGCATATAGAGTGTTAATGCTTAACAGTGCCTAGTACATAATAGCTAATATTTATTTTGTTACTGTTACTATTATCTTTCTTCATGAGATAAAAGGGTTGTTAAAGGATGCATCCTAGAAAAAGATGGATTTTCTCCAAAAAGAAGTTCTAGAATGGATGTTCATTATCTCTATCAGACCAGTTACAAAGAATTCACACAGACAACCCCCAAAAAGCATCCAGTTCAGGCTCTGAGTGTAAAAACAGTATAGTTCCTGCCACCTAACAATGCTTGTAACTATGTGAAATAGGGAATGGGTAATAAAAGCCCTGCCTTTCTCTGAAGACTGCCAATTTCCACAGGCTAAAACAAGTTGACTTTGATTCTTTACACCCTATTTCTAACTAGACTATTTCACCCAGTTGAACATATCCTTTTTGACTGAGATCTTGGACACTCCAAGTTCGAATATACTAAAGATAACTACTCTGATGTTGTACTAATTGTGTTGATCTATAACTTCTACCAGATTGTTCGACTGGTTACATAAGTAATTTGAGATTGCACACTCTCAACTCCATTCTTGTCTTATTTCCTTGGATTGAAAGATCACACTGAGGGCTGGCCAGTTAGCTCAGTTGGTTAGAGTGTGGTGTCATAACAACAAGGTCAAGGTTTGGATCCCAGTACCAGCCAGCTGCCAAAAACAAAACAAACAAACAAAAAAAAACCCACACAGACTTTAAAAAGAATGTTAACTTGGCCACACTGTTGCAGACTACTGACCACACCTGATCCAAAATTAAAAAGAGGATAATGGCTTATTTTTCTAAGTGAACTAGAAATTTCTCTAGGAATTCCTTGTCTGACCAGCAACATAACCTCTTCCCTGTGTTACATACCAATGTCACTACAATATAAAGAAGACCTTCCTCTCTCTGCTGGAGTGGTGTAACCCAGCTGGTTATTGACAATCAGATGGATACTCCCACCAATTCTGAAATGCGGGAGATTTGTTACATACCAATGTCACTACAATATAAAGAAGACCTTCCTCTCTCTGCTGGAGTGGTGTAGCCCAGCTGGTTATTGACAATCAGATGGATACTCCCACCAATTCTGAAATGCGGGAGATTGGAGAGCGTGAATGTTTCAGGAACAATCCCTTGACCACAGAAAGAAGCATCACCATGAACCTGAATCATGGGGGAAAAAAGAACATAAAGGATTTAGACATTTAGGTTTTCAAACTGCAATATACTGTTTTAAAATATCAAAAAACATCCACCCTCACTACTCCCCTGCCCTCCTAAAAATATGCAGGTTACAGGGTTTCCTAGAATGATTCGGCTGGTCTCAAAAACAGCTTTCAAAGAGCCTAAATCATTCCTGTTCCTCTTGCAGCCGCCATCTGTTAACCCATTCCTTCTGCTCATATCACCACCTGTACTCAACACTTAAGCAAACATCCTAGTATATATGAGGCTGCTTTAAAAAGCTCATAAAAAAATGGAATTAAAAGACAATACGAATCTTTCCATGACCTTTTTGAAGGCCCCTTGTACAGCGGCATCGTTGAAGGAAGAAACAGTGGAGGCACAAAAGGGAAATCAGCTCTAGGAAATCTCACATGACAGCAGCTACAAGACACAGGACTAGGACACGACTTTGAACTCTTCCTCTCCCTGACCATCTTGCCCCCCAAAAAGAGACTGCATGTAACTAACCTCACCTAGTCCTTGCTGCCACTGTGAACATCGCAGGGAGTGAGGTGTTAGCAAAGACAAGGAGGCGTGGGAGAAAAGTGTATCATGTTTCAGTGAAAAGAGGGGTGGAAGAAAAACCAAACAATGTTATGAGAGAATGTCTGAAATGTACTATCCTTCCAGAGCATTTGAAATCTGCTAGATCACAGTATCATCAGGAAACCTCGTGGACAAGGTGGTAGAGAAAAGGGAATATTTTTATTTTACAGCAAATAATGAGGGAACTGCAGATCTCCGAAGAAAACAGGAGCTCTACTCACTTCATGCTAAAAGTCTATTATCATAAACAGCCTAAATGCTGAACTAAATAAAATCACCTGACATGCCTTAGCTTAAGATAACCATTTTAGCTTTAAGAACAACAGAAATAAAAAATCTGAATATGAATGAAGACAAAAATACTTGGAAGTAGATTTTTTTAAATGCCATTGAAAATGTCTTGGAAAATGTCATTTTTATACAGGTAGAATACTTTGGCTTAACAAACAAAACACTCCTTTACCTAAGTGAAATTTCCAGTCCACATCCTCCCAGTCCAAAGGTATGACTAACATTTTGGAAGATCAATACCTACTAATCGCATACCTTAAATTATTTCCACAGCACTCTACATTATCTCCATTAATCCACTCAACAACCAGGTCAGGGAGCCAGGTAAGGAAGACACTACTGTCATTTTCACAGATGAAGAAACCAAGGTTCAGACTGAGTATATATTTCACGCTAAAAGTCTATTATCATAAACAGCCTAAATGCTGAACTAAATAAAATCACCTGACATGCCTTAGCTTAAGATAACCATTTTAGCTTTAAGAACAACAGAAATAAAAAATCTGAATATGAATGAAGACAAAAATACTTGGAAGTAGATTTTTTTAAATGCCATTGAAAATGTCTTGGAAAATGTCATTTTTATACAGGTAGAATACTTTGGCTTAACAAACAAAACACTCCTTTACCTAAGTGAAATTTCCAGTCCACATCCTCCCAGTCCAAAGGTATGACTAACATTTTGGAAGATCAATACCTACTAATCGCATACCTTAAATTATTTCCACAGCACTCTACATTATCTCCATTAATCCACTCAACAACCAGGTCAGGGAGCCAGGTAAGGAAGACACTACTGTCATTTTCACAGATGAAGACTGACTTGGATTAGATTTTAGACCTTCTAGGATGCCCCCCCCCCCACTTTTAAAATTTATTTCCCTGCCCCTCCAAGCCTTTCTCCTTGGTCATTGAACATGTCCTCAATAACCCTCAGAACACCATGAGGAATGTAATTAATATATTCTCATTTTAACTAACAGAACCAAGTATACCAAGCAAAATCGGGACTTGAACTCAGGTCTTCTCAATTCCAGAGCCCCTGTCTTTTCTGTACTACGCTACATTGTAAAGTCCAACATGCAGCCTACACAGGGTTCCTGGGCATCTGAATAGTCCTC
>NW_007749150.1:1845-2912 GCF_000696425.1 Galeopterus variegatus | reverse complement strand
GCTACATTGTAAAGTCCAACATGCAGCCTACACAGGGTTCCTGGGCATCTGAATAGTCCTCACCCTTTGGTCTCCTTGCTATGAGATTTTTTGCAGGGCAATGATGTAAGAGAACATCAGTAAGGCAAGGAAGAGAGATTTTTGCCTCTTCTGCTTCTTTTAAAAAATGTTACAGAGGCATGGCTTGCATCATCTGACAAGAATGTACCATCCATTTACAACTTGCATCCCAAGAGTGAGAGGAGGGTCCCTGAACACAAAGGCTGGGTGAGGTGGGAGCTCGTCAGCCAAATGCAGCAGGGGAGGTTTATCACACACAGAAGATCATAGTTGAGAATTCACTTCTGCCAGGTCCAGGACCAAGACAGAGACAGATGGAAAAAGTAGCACTGGAAATCTCATCCACCGTGATTTTATAGGCTCCAAATTTAGAGTGCCCACAAGAAATCAGAATCATGTACTTGAGCAAAGCATGATGTGTACAGACGTAGCAGGGCAAAATATTTTTGGAACACAAAGCAGACAAAGGAGGACAATCCATTTCTCATCATTTTAAAGGAAGTGTCACTTTCACTTCTTACTTCAGATGTCAGTCTTAACATCTGCTTAATGTACTATGTAAATGTGAATGTTTAAAGGGCTGGCCAATAGCTCACTTGGGAGAGCGTGGTGTTGATAACACCAAGGTCAAGGGTTCTGATCCCCATACCAGCCAGCTGCCAAAAAACAAAACAAAAATAAGTTTAGAGTCTCATGTATTAAGTGAAAGGTAAAGAGAATGTCTGACTAATGATTTGAGGATTTTTATTTAGAAACACTGCATCATAATCAAGTCTAATTCTGCATAGCCCCAATTTATTTGCTATGAGTTTCTGGACTATGAAAAATTAACATGAGTAGGTAAATGTGGCTATTTGTACACATAGTGGAATATTCTATTGTCTGACATATTTATCTATTTCTGTAGGGTTTGAAGATTCAGGGACTGACATCCAGGATAAATTATCCCCCAGTAGTTAAAGGTTCATATTTATTTATTTATTTTATTTTATTTTATTTTATTTTTT
>NW_007749150.1:0-240 GCF_000696425.1 Galeopterus variegatus | reverse complement strand
GGAGGGGATGGTGTGCACCAAAGTCCAGGTCCACAGACGAGGTCAGGTGTGACAGGACATCGCCGATGGCTGAGGAATTTTCCGGAAATTCACTTAAGCCTCGCATTTTACGGAACATCAGCTATGATGAATAAACACATGAGAAAAAAAAATGTCCTTTATCACAATGGAGACTAGGGAAGAAGAGGGGATTAGTTTCAATCATACGATAAAAAAACTGTATGCAAATGCTTTTATAAC
>NW_007749149.1:10788-11197 GCF_000696425.1 Galeopterus variegatus | reverse complement strand
AATCTTTTAAAATAAAATAATCTTTCCATGAACTTTTTGAAATACCCTCATATATATATATTTGTGTGTGTGTGCATATATAAATATCTCACTGAATTATTATTATTTTTACTTGTTTGTCTTCCTTACCAGTCTGACTTTAAGGGCAGGAACTGTATCTCTTATTTTTAACATTGTATTTGATATAAAATAGGCAGTCAAATGTTTTCCAAATAAATTTCATAAAATAAATTATTTGTTTTGGGAAAAAAAAAATCATTTCCCTTCTAGACCAGTTTCATGGAAACTTCTATAGATATTGTTGGGAAGATCAATCCACAGAAACCCAGCAGCTCTAACTCGAGGGAGATAGCTGGAATGCAAAACAAAATTAAAAAGAAATAGTGGATGGAGAATGGCTTTCCCTCCT
>NW_007749149.1:0-9493 GCF_000696425.1 Galeopterus variegatus | reverse complement strand
ATAGGAGAACTATGGAAGTTAAGAATTTTAGATTTTATAGGGTCTTGAGCAAGCTAGAGTGCAAAAACCTGAAATAAACTGGTACATTCATTATCTTGTGACATCTTGGTTTCTTATACAATTTAAGGAGTCAGGGGACAAAAAGAGAATCATTAGTTTTGAATGGTCTCAGCAAGCTTTTTGAAAGCCAGGTACTTTTAGCCTGTGTTTGTCTCAGAAGAAGGAGGCATCTGAGCTGGCACTGTTTTGGAAGACAGCATAAGGCCAGTTTGTCAAGCACCTCTGTCCTTATCATTTGGAGCTCCCAATTCCTACCTCCTCACCCAGGCCTGTTGGGGCACGAAACAAGCACAGTTTCCACCTACTATAGCACAGACACCCCCAGTCATGAAAAGTACACAAGAGATGTACTCAGTACAATCCATTTTTGAGGACTGTGCTGCTGGGAGGATATGATTGTTCTCTCTGACTGCTCCTCTCAATCTCTCTCCATCACAGCTTCCAGAAGGAAGAGAATGATTTCCAATCATTTTGTACAGCATTTATGTCAGTGTCACACTCACTAGGAATCCTAGACAGAGATGATGCAAAAACCATGTTATGTGCTCCAGCAATAAGTGTCAGAAGAATCATGGACACCCACAGATGTGCTTCAGGTGTGTGTGAGGCATCCTGCCAATGTACATTAAGTACCATTTACTTTTTTTTCTCTTAGACTGGCCTAGACATCAGGGAGCAGAGCAGAAGCCAGAGTCAGGCTAGTGGAGGAATGAACAGTCACTCCTGGCTCTTGGTCACATGCTTATGGTACTTTGCAAAATCCATGGAACTTAAACTTGTAGAACAGGCATCACCCACATGCTGCCTTCACTGTCACCAAGTAGCCTTATGCCCTCAGGCACTGTGCAAGGTTGGCAGTTGACAGGAATAAGCGGCCTTTGTGTAGGCCCAGCTCCACAGAGAGGGAAGCCTGCCAAGCTTGTGGAAAGTATTTGAAGAGATAACACGAAGCCATCACAGCCTAGAGCTGACAGAGCTCCTAGAGTGAACCTTTAATTACACAAGTAGCTGAGGCCCAGAGAAGTTAAGTAACTGCCCACTATTTGGAATTTCCTTCAGAAGCAAATGACAGTGGAGTTTCCTAGGTAGGCAGACAAAACTGTCATATATTATATATTGATGAAGATGAACTGGGGGAAGAAGGGAAGGAGGCTGTCTTGTTAGTATGCAATAGGAGGACTCAGAACATCTCATGTGCATATTTAGAATAGAAATTATTAATTTCCAACAGAAAAACAAGCCAGGGACTTCTAAAGGTGATTTTTCATTGTTCATTTAATTGGACGACTGGTATTGGGGGAAAAAGCCCTCTCCAATTGAAGTAATTTCCTTAGGCCCCAGGGTCGGTCAGGGACTTGTTGATGATATTATTTCTGTCTTGAGCTGGCAGAAGTCCCAGCATTCAGTGAGTGTGGTAAAGGAACAAGTCCCTGAGGGAAGGCATAATTAGCACCATCAAATCCTATTCACACAGTGCCTGGGCATGGGCTAGCTGCTGAGGGCTTGCTCAAGGCCTCATGAGACTCTGTCTGAGGAGCTGGTACCCTTGACAGAGGCAGGGAACTAGATATGGATGCCAACAGACAAGAGGCAATGGGTAGGTAATTCTAAACAAATACACAGGATTTTCCTTCTTATGTTTGTTTAGGTTGATATAAAGGGAGATTTATTTTCTAGGCAGCAAGGAATGGAGGAAAGGCTATAAGTGGGTAATGGAGAGCTGGATGGAGCAACATCACACATTCTCTACAGCTACAAAATGGTTCTGTTTTGCTGATGGGGGCACTAGAATTCAGAGTTCAGCCCAAGACACAGATGCCAAATAACACTACATTCCATAATGTCTACTTCTGCACATGACCAAATATGCCATGATTCCTAATGAAGATGTTATTTCTTTTTTTGATGAATTTTGTTAATTTTTGTTGTGTTTGTGTTATTGATGGCTGAATAACATTTTGAATGACAAGTAATGCTTTGAAACATTAAAGCTTTTCCATTTACTATTTCATTCTAGACTCAAGCTGGGTATGGTGCAGTCATTTTTATATCTTACAGATGAAGCAAACACAAGACCACAAAGCAGGCTGTGGCTGAGTCAAGACTGGGACATGACTTATCTCACATCTAGCCCGAGGCACTTCCCACCGGAAAGCACTGCCCATGCTGACCTGGCCTCGCTGGGCTCCCCCAGGGAGGGAGGCGCTGACCTGAGCTGCTGGATAAGGTCTTCGCCTTCCTTGATGACGTTGAGTGTGGCATCCAGAGTGGCAGTCTGCTGCTGCTGGAACTGCTTGATCAGTTCCTGGACTGCATCCACGGAGTCCGCACAGACATCCTCCAGCATCTCCTTCTGAAGGTCTTCCATCCATGTCCACAACTGAGGGGGAGAGAGCAGAGACTCCATTCAGGGCAGACTGGAGAGGCCAGGAATGGAAGGGAGGGCAAGAAAGCTGGGCTGGAGTCACCCAACCTACCCTCAACCAGTCAATGCAATGTCAGACTGTCCTTCTCATCAGCACACCTATGAGTCAGTTTGTGTTTGTATATTTATATTCATTACCCATCTTTGCCAAGTTTACTCCATTAGTGTTGGCATTCCCTAAGGATAGAAACCACCCTTGGCTTAATTTCCCTGTGGTTCAGGGAAACCTGAAGATGTGATCTTAGAGCAAAGAGGTCACTCATCTTTGAGAGACTAGGAAGAACAGAAGACTAGAACAGACTAGTATTATTTTATATTTCAGAAAGGAGGAAAGGGAGGGGTCTGTGCACTTCCTCCAGGTAGACAGACATTGATTCCTAGAAACTTATCATGGTATTACAAATATGCAAAAAAGAATGAGGTTCTCAACAAGAACCAAATGAAGATTTGCTTGGTTGGCTAGAAAGTTGAATGCTAAAGATGTAGTGCATCTTAATCTCAATAGAAGTATGAGACATTTCCCCATGATATTCAAGATGATGATATGTAACTGGGACGATATGACTGGTCAACTTTAAAAGAGCTAAGTAGAGTGTTTTGAACAGAATGAGCACTGGAAATGATGAGGAGTTGAATGGAATTATTGAAAACTGATTAATTTATAGTTCTTCATACTAAAAATAGGTTTCCAGTGGCCTGCCACAAGGCTCCACTTTTGACTACTCTTACTGAGTATTTTCATAAATGATTAAGAGGAATATAAGTCTTGTGTGTGCTTTGAAACCATGAGTCTTCACTTGGCTAGCGGAAAAGATAAGCTCAGGGCTCTACCAGGAAGCCAGCAGAGAGAGAAAATTGATAGATGGAGTTAGAAGATGTGGATTTTGGCCCCTGTTCCTCCCATAATTTGTGGTGCCTTTGAACAATCACTATACCCTTTGATCTCCATGACTTCATGTGTAAAATAAGCTGTAGGAAAGCATAAAGTAAAATGGTTAGTTAATTTCTGGTTCTAACATCTTTAAGTCTTCCATGTTAAAACATAGATAAATATCCACCTCAAGAATATTATTTCATCTAGGTGGTTCTCAATATGGTAGATCACAGTATGGCCTTTGCAGTAAGGGATAAAGAAGGGCGGGGAGGTGAGACAGAGAGAGTCTTCAAGACGTTGGACAAGTTTTCTTTGTTCTTTATATAGGAGAAGCCCTAGATGTGCAGAAGAGGTTGGGTTAACAAGAAGATTAATAAGTCTCAAAAGTAGTGAGTAAGGAAGTTATAAAGAATGTCCTTCTGGTATCAGTGAGTAACCTCTTGAGCCAGAGTCTCCTGATCTACAAAATGGGAAGAGTAAGATCTGCCCTGCTCACTTTAAAAACTACGAGGATTGAATAACTGAATTAGTATTAATGCTTCAAATAAACTTACAGCATTATTAAGAAGCCTAGAGAATTGTGCTGATTGCTTTAGAAAATGCAAATTATTGTTATTCAGTGTCCCTGTCATTTATCAGCTTGAAAATCTGGTTATAATTAGTTCAGTTTATTTCTTTGCAAATAAGCATTTCATTATAAAAACACAAAACAAATTTTCCAGACCATATAAGCTGTGATACATGTTCCTACAATATGAATGTACTTATTTCAAATCATTATAAAACCAGAAGTTCAGGATATTGGTCACTATAGCTTAATGTCTCTCTCTAGCTGTAGTTTTGTCTAGAGAAAAACCATTTACCCAATATGCTGAAGTCTTTGGTTAAAAGATGATGGACTCTCTTAAAAATTATTGTACAGAGAGGCAATATAGCATAGTGGTTTAGAGTTTCAACCTAGTTCTACCATGTATTATCTTAACCTTTGGTAAGTTACCTACCCTCTCTGCACCTTGGTTTTCCTTACTAGTAAACAATATTAACAACAGTTTATATTACATAATAATAAGGGGATAATAATAGCAGTTACCCCATAGAGTTGTTGTAAAGACTACAAATAAGTTGATATGTTTATGTATACACAAATAAGTGAGATACTTGTGCATATATCTCTCTCACTTATTGAGAGTGGCTGATGTATAGTCAGTGCTATATAAGTGATAGCTATTGTTACATTTAAAGATATTTTTGATGCTAGCCACCTCTAGTTCCTGCTAGAAGGCAGAGGGAAAGTTTGAAGTACTCCTTCATTATGGAGTTGGTAGAAGATCAACTGGCATTGGTCCTTCAAGATACCAGATTGAGTTGGGTCTCTTCTCTAATTTTGAAACTTTGTCCTAGGATATTTGAGAAAAGCTAGAGACTAGAAAGTCTAGATATTTCTGGAAAAAAAAAAACTTAAAGAGAGATGGAAGTGGACATGGAATAGTTGATTTAAGAGAAGATTAATAAACTCTAAGTCTCAACAGAGGACAGGCACTGGGAAGGCATTGAGACTGAAGACTAGAGTAAGGCCAGAACTCACCGTGACAGGAATGAAAGAGGAAAGAGGCTATGGGTACCTTAAGGATGTTATTTTATTTAAAATAATGTTGTTCTCAGTACCACCCTTGAGCTAATTTAATGGCTTCATAGCTTGGACGTTTTTGTCTGTTTGTTTTGGTTTTGTTGTGCTGTCATTGTTACTGTTTTTAATAGAAACCCGAACACCTCTGGTGCAGGTCTAGGACAGAAAGTCAGCATCTTTCCCCTCTGAAGAAGCCCACCATGACTCATGACACTCCCTCCTCCTGGTGTCATGCAGCTAAATTGTACGGACAAAGACAAAAATTGCCAAATGAAAATGAGGTGTCAGCTTTGTAAACATAAAGGTTTCTTGAAAAAGACTTCTCAGTATTACTAGAGAAGTGTGTCCTCCCCCAAAATATTCTTTGATTAGTGAATTGAAACATGTCTCAGATTTCTGTTCATATATTTTACCATATCATAAAAAATGTCTTGTCTAAGGTAGAGTTAGAACCTACTGTTAAGGAAAATCAGCTAAGAGAGAAAAAAGTACAGCTCTAGATGCAGCTCCGTCCAGTGGTTACCAGCCCAATAAGAAAGGAAGGGAGCCTCTCTACCTTCAGAAGGATAAAACATCAAATAAAAATTGCTAGTGATTCAAAGAGAATTTGACTCAGAGATAGGGAAAGGGGTTGCAGCACGGGAGACAAAGGATTAGTGACATCTTTCTCTATTTTTCCATCTGTTAAAAGACAACAGCAACAAAAGAGAGGGATAGGAGTTCTTGGGTGGAATTGAAATTTACTGGGGATAATTCTTGATTCTGCCCTTGTCTGCCTAGCTCTGTAATCTCAGGAAAATTACCTTATTCAATTACTTCATATTTAATATGAAGTGTGTGTGTGTGTGTGTGTGTGTGTGTGTGTGTGTGTGTGTGTGTGTGGTTTCTATAGCTTGTCTTCCAGCTCTAACATGCTATGCTTTCTCTTCAGAAGTTGATGTAAAGAAGAGGGCACTGATAGAAATGCTTTTCTAAGCTGAAAAATTGCAGGCCTGCCTTTGACACCAAGACATCCAAAGTCCAGAAAGTTTAGCATCAGTTTGAGGATGATTGTTAAGATATTATTTAAGAGCTGGAAAGCTTGAGCAGGGAGTCACTTGAAATCCCATGAGAACCCATGCAAACAATCATTGCCTGGTGTCAGGAAACTTAAATCGCAAGCTCATCATTTTGATTAAGCACCTCTGAGACTTTGTACCATAAAGTAGGTAGAAATAAACATTGGTATTGCTAAACCATGAGTAAGGGTCAATAGTCCATTTCTTAGACTGTAATTTTCTTACAATCTGAATGTCTTATAACCACCAAAAAATTATTAACTATAGTTACTTAACAGTGCTATAGAAGACTAGAACTTATTATTCTCTAGCTGTAAGTTTGTATCCGTCAACCAAACTCTCCCTATACCCCTCAGACTCTCTTTTTTATTAAAATGTAGCTGTACTGTGACCCATCCTTTTAGAGGCCTGTTCTCTGCTTGGCAATGATTACTTGTTCTGTGCTGATACACATGAATACACTTAGATGGCTTTGTGCATTCTTTCTCTCAGAAAACACATGTGGTTTTGACCAAAAACCTGTATCTCTAAGAATGGGCCTAATTTGAGAAATTCTAAATTCTTAACTCTGCCCCTCGGCAGTGGCAGAATTAAGGGAGCCTGTCAATGCCCTATATAAGGTTAGCCCTAATAGTGAAACCAGTGAGTTCAGGAAGGGCCAGCCCACAGACCCTATCCTGCTTGCACAGTAGGGCAGCCTAAGAAGCGGACAACTGAAAAAGGCAGCAAGGGAGGGAACCAGGAGGTCTGGAAAACTAATGAGGCTCATGGATAAGTGATTAAGGAAAGAGGTCATTTTACTTCACCAGTTCCTCTTGTCGACTGGCTGTTCCATTTGTGCAGCTCTAGAAGCCACTGTGCTGATACAACTGACTGACCCCCAGGCATGTTGAAGGAGCGCCATTTCCACAAGGTGAGCCTCCCCCTCCCTCATTTTCTTTGGCATCAACTACCAGCTTTTATTTCTTAATAAACACCACAACAGTTTGGCAATTGAAATAGAAGATGGATAAAGCTGTTTTGTTCTTGAGGCCATCATCACTTTTGAAGACTGATTTAGTTTTCGTTCTAGGACAGGTAGGTAGATGAGCAGGTGTATATGTGAGTGTTTGTGGTGTGTGTGTGTACCTATCTGAGCAGGAAATGCTGACAGAAGGATTGCACAAGGAGAGAAACAAATGGAAGTCGGTATTTACTTGAGCTGTCTAATAAAGAGTTGGTTACTTTGGCCAGGTTTCTTAGTTAATTTGACTTTCATATTCTTACTACAAAAATATCTTAAAATGGATATTTTGGAAGCCCAGTAATTGCATCATTTCCATGGAAACACAGCAAGGAAAGAGAATTCTGTGTGAACAATCTGGCAGAGCAAATGACACTTGCTACAAATGCCTTGTCCCTGGACAAAGAGAACGAGCAGGTGGATCAATGCTACTCCCTCCACCCTCTCTAGCTTGCCAGACCAGCAAACAGAGCCAGGTGCCCTCACAGCTCCAGGGGAAAAGAAGATATTTGAAAGTTCAGCACAGTTTGTATTAATAACTGAGGCTCTGGACACATAAGAAGGTCCCAAGTATGTGGTTGTCATCTCTCTTTATTGAGCAGCTCTTTTAAGTAGAAATGAAAAGTTTTGTTTTTGAAATATACCATTAGGATTTTTCCTGATTAGAAATTGAAAATATCATTGAAGAAATCTTGTAAAAGAGAAAAATATGCAAAAAAAAAATTAAATCACCCATAACATTCTTAACTTCTTGGTATATTTATTTCTAGCCTTTATTCTATGTGTGTAATCAAAATTGTGGTCATGCTGAATATACAGTTGTTTATTATTCCACAGGTGCTTCCTCATGTTTTTAATGATCTTTGGCAATATGATTTATAATGACTGTGTAATATTTCACTATATAGATGGAGTGTGGTTTGTTAACGCATCACCAAATGTAGAACATTTAGATAATCTTTATGTATGACATTGTGATTAAATGGTTACATGGTTTTAACCCTCCCGACTTCTATAGTAGTAGAGAATCCACAAAGCAAGGCCAATAGGATTAAGCAGACTCTTCAATCTGCAGAAGAAATGAGCCTGGAGATTTTCTTTTTATATCTTTCTTTTGTTTCCTAATCAGAGGATACTAATTAGAGTAAACCTTCCAATGTGTAACATGGGCAAAAGTAAAATTATGAATTTCAGCAGGGGAATCACAGAAAGTCCAGAGTAAGTCATTTATGAAAACAGATATTCAGTTCACACTCAGAAATTTCCTACAAAGGGGGCTTTCTTTCCATGAAAATTACATCCTACAACAGCATTCTATTACACATTGGCACTAAGGCAAAAACTTGGCAAATTATTATAGGAAAAAAGTGAAAGAAGGAGGAAAAATAGAAAGAAGGATGGAGCTAGCTATATCAAAGCAGTAAGGATCTATAACAGTGTTTATTAGCAACACCCAAGGCCACCTAGCAAGGGTGAGCAGATGATCTTCCTTCCATCCACCATAAGAGGGAAAACAACGGGGGCAACTCAAAATTCCCTAACAGACTTGACAACTAATCCTGCCTTGAATAAAAAGCCAAAAGTTTGCCTATAAAGTCAAGAGGAAGTAGTCAAGAGTTAATGGACCCAAGATCAAATAGGACCCACACTTAGCAAGGTTGAGAAGTGACAAGTCTTGAAAGGGATTAAACAGAATATGGAAAACTCAAAACACAGGAGTTCTTCTATTAGACCACTCAAGGATGCTCACTTCTGCCCACCTGACAATCCATTTCTGCCTGCTCTATAGGTCCTGGGAAAGCTACCATTGGCAATTCAGATTCCTCACCCTGACCCCTTTTATTTATATTGTCTGCAGAGCTCAAGTCAGTGAACTGGAGTAGATGAAAGATGTGGTTATCTGGGCTTTCCCTCTCTTTTTTCCTTCCTTTTTTTCTTTTCATTTTCTTAGGAGAGACTACTAGTTCTCCATTGTCAAGTAAACTCATTCATTCCATATTTATTCAGCACCTTTAGACATAGTGGCAGGGATATACAGTAGTATTTATATCTACGCATTTACAGCCACATGTATAATGTACATATAAGTGCTCCCAATTTAGTGAGGAAAGACAATCACAGCTCAGCACCTGGCATCACCAATGGAGGTGGTACCTGGTGCTCTGGTCCTGTCTGGGTGTGGAAGTTGGAAGCACCAGGGATGAATTTCAAGAAAAAATGATCCCTGAGTTGAGTCTTCAGGTTCCTTAGTAACCCTACTTTCAAGATGCACTAAGGATCATTGCGGCTCTATTTACAATAGACAATATTGTAATTATAGAACCAATCTAAATGTCCATTTACAATAGACAATATTGTAATTATAGAACCAATCTAAATGTGGCATACACACACACACACACACACACACACACACAATGGAATACTACTCAGCCATAAAAAAGAA
>NW_007749148.1:10812-11197 GCF_000696425.1 Galeopterus variegatus | reverse complement strand
TCTCTCATAAACTCTTTCTTACCATTTTAACAAGTGTCAGAATAATTTTCTCTTTAGCAGTAGTACATTGACATGCAAAACATGAAGGAGGTACAGAAATAAGCAACTGGCATTTGGAAAGTGTGGTAGCCATGAGAATGCACCCCTCTGGCCTACCACTGCAGGGAGTTTAATTGACCAAGGTCCCCAGCTGCTGTGCTTTGAAATCCATCACGTGGTGCTGGGCCACACTTACCAGCCAATACAGAGTGCAGCAGGGATTCTAAAGCAAGCCTTTCCCCAAGAGCCATCTTCTCTGATGGCTAAATTTGGCTCAACCAACCACCCTGCTGAGCCTTTCCTTGATCGCCCTCTGTCTAAGACATTTCCACTCAACCCTTCTTCC
>NW_007749148.1:2544-7242 GCF_000696425.1 Galeopterus variegatus | reverse complement strand
AACAACAACAACAACAACAACACTGAATTAGCTGCCAACATTTGCAAATCAAGATATTTGCATAAAAGTTTGGGTTTCTGGCATCTCTTGAAAATCTGAAAATCTGTTCATACTGGGCATGCGTTCTTCTCACATGTGACAATCGACAGGGTGTGAGGAGCAGCTGCCCCCTTGAGATGGGCACAGCTTCCCTAGGTGTTCACAGTTCCCACTCTCCTGATTTCACTCATTTACATCCTCTGCCTGGCCCCTGGAAGCACTTGAGTTTGAGACCCTGGCTAGCTGATACAGCTAATTGAGGCTAATTGTCTAAAAGGGGTGGGGTGAAGGCTGATGCTCTTAGAGAGTGGCCCAACCCAAGGGTGGAAGGTTGGATTCCCCAAGACTGTAACGGCACAAAGGTTGTGGGGTTCCAGAGAATAAGGAAGACCAGGACTGGCTGGGACATCGCTTACCAGTGGTGGCAGAGGAGCCCCGTCTCCCTATGCACCGTGCATATCTGGTCAAGCAGTTCCGGAGACTGCAGCCACAGTGCACTAGAGACCACAGACTTCCCACTACCGAGACTTTGCAAGCCCTGGGCTTCTCACGAGCTTCTCAAAGAACAGGGTAGCACCCCAGGAAATGATAGCAGGATTTATATTAACCTTGGAAAATTGAGACCACAGACTTCCCACTACCGAGACTTTGCAAGCCCTGGGCTTCTCACGAGCTTCTCAAGGAACAGGGTAGCACCCCAGGAAATGATAGCAGGATTTATATTAACCTTGGAAAATGAGAGGTTGAAGCTGGATTTTATTTGATTAAGAGAAAGAAAGAAATAGGATATTTCTTGTGCCTTAAGTGTCTCAGGGTTGATCATATATGATGGGCATATCTAACATCATTGTTGACTCAAAATGGTCAATAAATAAATGACGTCCATTATTCTTCTCCTCCTCTCCACCCAGGAATGTGAGCTATTACTCTCAGGTATTAGTATTACCATCAATACCTAACATTTAAATAGCATTTGAAAGGAATACACACAGAGAGTCTCCATAGATGTGGCAAGATAATGCCATGTGTTCATCAAACCAATTTCATGTTTGTTGCATTCAGACGGGAAGACTACATTTCCCAGACTCCCCTGTAGTTAGACAGTAGCCATGTGACTGAGTTCTGGCCAATGGAATGTGGTGAAAATGATGTCATGCTCTGCACTATCCTCCATACTGCCTCTTCCCTTTCCTCCATGACCTTGGAGGAATCATGGTGGAGATAATGGTGCCACAAGAAGGAAGAAACCTCAGTCCCTGAAGGACTTGCTTGGCTCCCAGATTGGACTGTGATGTGAGTGAGAAATAAGCATTTGCTGTGTTAATCCAGTCACGTCTGGGGTCACTTGTTACAGCAGCTGGCATTCCCTGACTGATTCATGGGTACACAAAGTATTTAGTAACAGGTTATCTCATTTGATTCTGACAAGAGCCCTGTGAGTTTGGCAGGACAAATACTGTTCTCCCTGTTTTATAGATTCCAGGTCTACAGCCCTTGCTCTTGTCCCATATTGCCTCTCCAACCACAGACGGTCATACCTAGAGGGACCTCAGAGCCTCTCTTCCCACTTTACAGATGGGGAAATCAGGCTCAGAGGGGAGAAGTGCTTCCCCCAAGGCCACAGAGCTGTTGCCAGCAGAGCTTTCTCTGTCAAAAAATCTTCCTCTGAAGCTACACTCTTATATGTGACCATTTGCCTGCTTCCTGGGAAAAGAGAGAAGGTATACCCAGGTGAGACTACGTGTACATGTCTATCTATGTGTGCCTGGCATTTGAAACGCAGAAATAAATGCCCCGAGAAAGTCGCTGAAAAAAAAACTTCCCAGCCCTTATGCCAGGGTAGGTGTTATTACAGCTAAAGAGACAACAGGGAGGGACAGAGAAGAAAGGCTGACAAGGTCCTGACCGTGGCAGGACCCCCATAGTCCAGGGCCTGCTCCTCAATTTCAGGCCATTCAAATCTGTCCTAGGACCTGTCAATCCCAGTCCTCCATTGCCCTGTGATCCTAGACAGGGTGAATCCCCCCTCCCCCCAAGGATGTCTCACCTTCCCCCTAGTTCCCAATCTTGGCTACATTAGGACCATCTGGAAAGCTTTTAAAAATACCAGTACACAGCCATACCCCCCGCTCCCCCCGCCACCCCACCAATTAAATCAGATTTCTGAGGGTGGAACCAAATAATAGAATTTTTTTATAGCTCACCAGGAGACTCCAATGTGCAGCTAGGGTGAGAACTGATAGAGCATCACAAGTACTAGCTTAGCATAAGGGCAGCCATGTTAGAGCCTATGCTGAGGAGAGAACTCTGCTTGAACAATGAACAGTTGCTGCAGTTTGTAGGAGGAATAAGACAAGGCCTTGGCTCAGCAACTTGCAAACTAACAGTCTCTTCTGAAGTTGCAGGTATCTCGGGAAGGAGATAAAGCCAGAAACAAGAGGTCTGACTCCAGGCTTCTCAAGACTGAGCCCAGCGACGAAGATTAAAACATGCTGATCTGCACGTGCTCACCAATCCTACGCCTTCTGTATTTTCCAACACGTTTCTCCCTTTGTCCTTTTGTCTTACATAACCCGCCCCCCTCGCCAAAACCTTAAGATGGGGAGACAGTTCTAGTGTCTCCTCAGTCATCTAATAATACACTTCCCGCCTTGCACCAACATTTGATCTGAGGAGTCTTTTGTTTCTGAGCGGAGAGCAGTGGGACCTGGATGCTGGTAATAGAACAACTGCCTTAGGTGATCAGCTTGGAGTTTTGGATACTAGATCGGTTAGTCAAGGAGGGAGTCAAGTGACAAGATGCTCAGAGCACACAGAGGACAATCATCCCTGAATTAAGGACGAAGCTCACAGTGTCAGGATAGTTCTTCCCTGGTAATGATCCTGGCTATCCTGGTGGTGGGAGGAGATTCAAAAGAAAACAGTTAGAGAGAGGTGATATTTGTTGTTGTTTGTTAGCTTGTTTTGCAATAGATATAACCTTTTAGTTCTTCCCTGGTAATGATCCTGGCTATCCTGGTGGTGGGAGGAGATTCAAAAGAAAACAATTAGAGAGACGTGATATTTGTTGTTGTTTGTTAGCTTGTTTTGCGATAGATATAACCTTCGTTCAGAAATGTAACCGTTGGAGCTGAGTGGTAGACCCCAGTGCCCTAACTCTCTTGGGGTCCAGCCCTGACATGAATGAACTCTTCTAAGGTTTTTCTTCAAGCAGACCAATCTTTGTCTCTTTGAAGTTACCCCATACCCACTTGTGATGGTTAATTTTGTGTGTCAACTTGACTGGGCCACAGGTTGCCCAGATGTTTGGTCAAACATAATTCTGGCTGTTTCTGTGAGGGTGTTTTGAATGAGTTTAACATTTAAATTGATAGACTTAGTCACACAGGGTGCCCTCTCTAATGTGGATGGGCTTTATCCAAATGGTTGAAGTCCTGAAAAGAACAGAAGTCTGACCTTCCCTGAGTGAGAGGAAATTCCTTCTGCCTGACTGCCTTTGAGCTGGGATGAAATCATGGGCTCAGCGCCCAGCCGCACCATCAGCTGCAGTAGCACAGCTCACACTCCTCTTCTGCCCTTCTGCCCTATGCCTGATCATCCTCATCCCTGTGCAGTATAAAGGCTCCAATTGTTCTAAAAACCTTTGCAATCTTGCCCCTGCTCGCAGGGATGGCAAAATAACAATAGTGTTAGAGCCCCTGAAACATCGGTCTTTTGCATCACCTAAAATAAATATTTTACTCGTCTTAACTCTAGGACAGGAGGAGTCTAAGGGGCGTGGGAAGGTGGGAAGAGTTAAAATAATCTTAATTTGGGAAGGCAGCCAGGACAACTGTATTCCTGTTCTTACTGGGAAAACTCCCCTTTGGAGCTGCCAGGTCAATCATCCTAATTTTGAAACATTTCCTTTCACCCACTGGATTTTGCGGTCATCTGTCACACTTTGGTTGTGGATGTCAGTGGTTTCACCTGCCTGGTAGCCCTCCCTGCTCACCCACCAGGGCCCTACTTTGTCCCAGCCTCAGTGTGGGTACAGGACCAAGATGGCCAAGGATGCATAACAGTGGCTTTTCAGCTGAAATTTATTCCCTGTTTAAACCGCTCACTCTTTTAGTAAATTTCCATAACTAACTTCTCATTCTGTTTCTTCCTGTCTGCCTTTTTAGGATAATGCCTCTGGCACAGAAGTCACAAGATGTGTGTGTACCTAACGTGTTTTTGCAGGACAGCTGGAGTCAGCTTGGCCCAAAACAAACTGGGCTGGGCTGATTAAGCCCGTAGATCTCACCACTGAGCCTGCGCTGATGTCTGATGGGTGACCTTCTGCCGTCAGAGGGCTGAAGACCCCCCTCCAGATCTTGCTAATGCTGCCATTTCTCTGAACATGCAGAGGCGTGCAGACGCTTGTGCCTGTGCAGATTGCTGGGGACTCCTGCATGCCTTTTAACCAGTCACAATCCCCATGCCTCCTACCACCCCCAAAACATCCCCATAAATATAACTCCTTTCCCACTGTGTACAAGACGGATTTGAAAGGCTGGCCAGTTGGTTAGTTGATAGGGGCACAGCCATGTAAAACCAAGGTCAAGGGTTCGGTTCTCTGTACAGGCTAGATGCAAAAAAAAAAAAAGAAAAAGATGGATGTGAGATACAAACCTC
>NW_007749148.1:1687-1987 GCF_000696425.1 Galeopterus variegatus | reverse complement strand
TCCATGAGCATGGAGTGTTCTCTGTGGCACTGTCTACCTCTCCCTGTCCTGGTGGCAGATCTGCCCTGTCCCCTGCCCTTACTGGTGTCTGGTGCCTCAGCTTTCCCTTCAATTGTTGGTCACTTTTTTTCCCCCCCTTTTTTTAAGCCATATCTGTTTCTATTGCTTGTATCCAAAGAACCTTTATCAGCACCCCACTCCTCCTAAAAGACAGCACAGTGTGTATTTATCATTAGAATTACAGTGAGTGCAAAGTAAGTTGGTGGGAGGGCCTGCCAGTTAGCTCAGTTGGTTAGAACA
>NW_007749148.1:0-276 GCF_000696425.1 Galeopterus variegatus | reverse complement strand
TACAGTGAGTGCAAAGTAAGTTGGTGGGAGGGCCTGCCAGTTAGCTCAGTTGGTTAGAACACGGTGTTATAGCACCAAAGTCAAAGGTTTGCATCCCCTTACCAGCCACCAAAAAACAAAAAATAAAATAGGAGATTTTCACAGTGCTGCCTCACCTGCAGTCTTCCAGCTCAAACCCCAGCCAGCTAAAGACAACCGGAATATTGCAACGCCAGGATTCACCAGGGTTGCCCAACTCAGTGGAGCTTCTTCTGATTGCACGAGGCTCTTTGAGGA
>NW_007749147.1:8975-11198 GCF_000696425.1 Galeopterus variegatus | reverse complement strand
CCAGCACTTGAGCCCTGTAATTGAGCTAAATTGCTTCATTGCTGCTGATTCTCTGGGGAAGGTTTTATGTACAGCTCAGGTTTTAGTTTTTGACCTTTAAATACTTCTGGGTCTTGTGAGGTCTGGTACACCTTGGTTGTGTGGAAATCCTGCCCTTGCAGTTCTGTACTCTTGGCCAGTTTACACAGAGTGGTCCTGAGATGATCGGAGGGCAGATCAGCTGTCCATGCTGTGCCCCAGTGTTCCCGTGGTGGGCAAGTCTGCCCCACTGCCTGTACTCCAAACACTTCCCATGGGACAGAACATGAGCAAGTCCCTTGTGATGACTCATTGACCTCTAAGGGGCTCCTTTGTCAGTTGTCGTGGCTCCTCACTCCTATGTGGGTCTACAAGGACCCTGTTAGTGGTCTTGCTGGCCTGAGGCCCACTTCTCCCCAGCCAGCTCCAAGCAACTTCATCCAAAGGGCACAGCTGTGGCTTTTGCCAGCTCTGTGTGCTCATCAACTGCAGGCTTGAAGTGGCCAGGGCTCAAAATGGTGGGTGTGATCCTTTTTTTTTCTCTCATCATGGCTTCTCCTGATTTCATGCACTCTGTAGGTCTCTCCTCCTCTTCCCCTGAGCTCTAGTGACCCCAGCTTCACTGTCATTGCTTTAAAAATTTTTTTATTGTAAATTGGTTGATTTGTGGGAGAGAGTAATGCTGGGGACCATCAATTCTGCCATCTTGACTGGAAGACCCCCTACTTGGCCTTTTCAGATACCACCCTGCAGGTATGGGGTGGATCAGTACAGACTTGCAAGGGCAGAAGTCTAGGCTCACCACTTGACCTTTAAGTTTGTTTTATACATAATGTCCAGGGTTTTTAGCTGACTTAATGGGAAGAATGTTTAATCTACTTCATATTCCTGGATGTGGAACTTCCAATAATGCTTTTATTTATACTTATTGTGAGAGGTTGACTGACCTTGGAAGGCTGGAATTCTTTTAGAAACTTGAGTTGCACATGCATTATCTTACTTATTCTAACAGCAATCCTATAATGTAGTTAATGTCTTTTAAGTGAAAATGAAGGCTCAGAGAGATTAAGCAAATTGCCCAGGATCATATACCTGAGTGATAGACCAGAATTCTAACCCAGGTCTCTTTAAAAGAGGAGCCAACAAAATGTCCTTCATCTCTGGGCTCTGACCTGGCCCTAGAACTTTCATCATCTCCACTTAACAAAAATCACAAATATAGTACAGGAAGTTAGATGTGGGGTAGTGTGTGTGTGTGTGTGTGTGTGTGTGTGTGTGTGTGTGTAGCAAAGGTGGAGATGAAATTCCCATCAGATGGTAAGGTGAGGAACAGTATCAGCATGTGTGGGATCAAAAGAGCAGGTACCAGGAGAATGTGATTCCCCCAAGAATTCACACAGACTATGGATTTCCACAGGCCTTGAAATTGGAAGCAGGTGGAATATGCCACCTATTCAAGGTCAGTTTTGGGGGTAAAGCTTAAGGACAATCCCCTCTACTCAGGTGAACGCTGATTCTTTGTGAGGCATGAGAATGAGACTGGAAGAGGTGTATCTGTGAATTAGGGGAGCTGAACAATCTGTTAATCATTTTACACTCTGAAGGACAGAGCAACTTACCCCAGGTCATGCAGTAATGTTTCAAGTCAAGGAAAGAACCTATGTTCACTGTGTCCTTATTCAGAAATATTTCTGCTAATAGAAGGATAGAATCAGGACTTCTTTTGTTGCTCAAGAGTAAAAGATAAGGGAAATATTATTTGGCTTACATGAGTAGAAGAAAATGTACTCTATTAGTCATTAACATACCTTTTTTTTTTAACTTAGAAAAAAATGATTATGCCTAATGACCTAGGCTTCTCTAGAATAGATAAATTCTGTATACACAGGATGAAATTTGGGTCAGGATGAATTTATTTAGATTACATGATCAGCATTTATTCTGTATATGATTTCTTTCAGAGTCTTTCCAATGTTTCAGGTAAGCACAACTTTGGAATATGTCCAATCCTAATCCCCTGGGAGCAAGTTACCTTTCTTCATTACTTTAGATGATCTGGTTCAATTGACTTTTCAAGTGCATTGATGAGTCCCATGGACATTGATGGTGAGGTGCCAAAGGCTGAGGGCTAAAAACATTGCCCATCAAACCACCCTCTGGGGGTCTTTGCTCTACTTGAATGGAAAGTGACCTTTGACTTCATGC
>NW_007749147.1:5599-8094 GCF_000696425.1 Galeopterus variegatus | reverse complement strand
CCGGAAGTATGAAAAACTCAAGAAAGTACATCCCACTAAAGGAAAATAATAACTCTCAAGTACTAGATCCTATAGAACAGGAAGTCCTTGGAATGACTGACAAGGAATTTTGAGTAATAATTCTAAGGAAACTAAATGAGATACAAGAAAACTCAGACAACATAATGAAATGAGAAAAAATATAAAGTACCTGAAAGAAGAAATGTACAAAGAAATCAATGCCCTGAATAATGTAGCAGAGCTTGTGGAGCTGAAGGATTCATTCAATGAAATAAAAAACACAACAGAGAGTCTAACCAGCAGGATAGAACAAGCAGATGAGAGAATTTCTGACCTTAAAGACTGGCTGTTTGAATTAACATGGGCAGACCAGAAAAAAGAAAAAAAAAAATTAAGTAATTGAAGAAAATCTAAGAGAGATAACAGCCAACCTTAAGCACTCAAATATCCAAATTATGGGTGTTCCAGAAGGGGAGGAAAAGGCATTGAAAACATATTCAATGAAATAATAGCAGAAAACTCCCCAGGTATAGGGAAAGTCACAGATTTTCAGATTCAGGAGGCCCCAAAATCCCCAAACATATTCAACCCAAAAAGGTCCTCTCCAGGACATGTTATAGTCAAATTGGCAAAACTCAAAGACAAAGAGAGAATCTTAAAAGCTGCAGAAAGAAGCAGCAAGTCACCTCTAAGGGAGCTCCAATCAGATTAACATCAGACTTTTCATCAGAAACCCTAAAAGCCAGAAAAGAATGGGATGATGCATTCTAAATTCTAAAGGATAAAAATTGCCAGTCAAGAATACTTTACCCAGCAAGGCTATCATTCTAAAATGAAGGACAAATAGTATATTTCTCAGACAAACAAAAACTGCAGGAGTTCACTATCACACAACCAGCCTTACAAGAATTTCTCAAGGGAGTATTGGGTTTGATACCTGAAAAATAACCGTCACTGCCATGAATACTAAAGAAAGAACAAAACCTACCAGTAAAACAAAAATGCTCACAATAAAGAGAAAAAATAGTTTATCTACCACCCCAAGAAACCAACAAACACAGAAGATAAACAGAAAATCAGGAAGAAAGGAACAAAAGATACTTAAGACGTCTAAACAAAAATCAGTAAAATGCTAGGACTAAATCAACACATTTGACTAATAACTCTAAATGTAAAAGGATTAAATTCCCCACTCAAAAGACACAGACTTACTGACTGGATTAAAAAGATGGACTCAACAATATGCTGCTTCAAGACTCACCTCACCTGTAAAGATACACATAGACTAAGAGTGAAAAGATTGAAAAAGATACACCATACAAATAGAAATGAAAAATTAGCTGGAGTAGCTATTCTTACATCAGATAAAATAGACTTTAAAGCAAATACCATAAAAAGAGATAAAGAAGGCCACTATATAATGCTAAAAGGATCTATCCATCAAGAAGACATACAAACATAAACATATATGCACCCAAAGTCAGAGCAGCCAGATATATAAAGCAAACACTGTTAGATCTAAAGAATGAGATGGACACTAATATCATAGTAGTAAGGGATCTGAACATCCCACTCTCAATGTAGGACAGATCATCTAGGCAAAAAATCAATAGAGAAACACGAGATCTTAACAACACTTTAGACCAATTGGACTTGGCAGATATCTGCAGAACATTTCATCCAACAAACACAGATTATTCATTCTTCTTAACAGCACATGGAACATTTTCCATGATAGCCCACATATTTGGTCACAAAGCAAGTCTCAACAAATACAAAAAATTGGAATTATTCCATGTATTTTTTCAAATCTCAATGGATTAAAATTAGAAATCAATAGCAAATGAAATTCTGGAAACTATACAAACACATGGNAAAAGTATTAATGATCTTACTTCAGGGGTAAGTATGCATTTTGCCTTGTAGCTCTTGTCCCTTTCTAAAGTGACCAAATCAAAAGGGAAACAGCAGATGGCACAGACCCTGCATCTGTATTCTATAGTACCTGAAACTGTCACTCTTGTTCTAATCCTGTCTTAAAAGGATAAAGGGACAGAACATGTCCTCTTTGAAAGAGACTCAAGGAAGAAGAGGAAAAAGACTTGTGCTAGGCCCAGTGTAGTGGGAAGAAATTTATCTTTACTTATCTATTTGCCTTTAAAATACCTGTTCATAGGTACTGTGGGACCCACAGCCCAGGACAGTCCGTGCTGCCCAGAATTGTCAGTGCCTTCAGGATCCAGGCCAGACATCAAGGTGGAACGAGTGGACCATGATATGCCCTGCCACAATGACTAAATGCAAAAGAGAAAGATACCGGAAGTATGAAAAACTCAAGAAAGTACATCCCACTAAAGGAAAATAATAACTCTCAAGTACTAGATCCTATAGAACAGGAAGTCCTTGGAATGACTGACAAGGAATTTTGAGTAATAATTCTAAGGAAACTAAATGAGATACAAGAAAACTCAGACAACATAATGAAATGAGAAAAA
>NW_007749147.1:0-649 GCF_000696425.1 Galeopterus variegatus | reverse complement strand
AGAAAATGTACTCTATTAATCATTAACATATCTTTCTTTAACTTAGAAAAAAATGATTATGTCTAATGACCTAGGCTTCTCTAGAATAGATAAATTCTGTATACACAGGATGAATTTTGGGTCAGGATGAATTTATTTAGATTACACGATCAGCATTTATTCTGTATATGATTTCTTTCAGAGTCTTTCCAATGTTTCAGGTAAGCACAACTTTGGAATATGTCCGATCCTAATCCCCTGGGAGCCAGTTAAATTTCTGCATTACTTTAGATGATCTGGTTCAATTGACTTTTCAAGTGCATTGATAAGTCCCATGGACATTGATGGTGAGGTGCCAAAGGCTGAGGGCTAAAAAAATTGCCCATCAAACCACCCTCTGGGCTTCTTTGCTCTACTTGAATGGAAAGTGACCTTTGACTTCATGCCATCCTCAGCCCTTTCACAAGATCATCAGATTTGTCACTGGCTCTAATACGCCCAATGTTTCCTGATAAAGCATGTGTTGCAAATAACAAAAACATAACGAGGCAAGAAGAGATTTTATTATTTGCATTGGTAAATTAAAGATTGCAATGAAAATGTTTTCAATATTTTGGTTGGAAAGGAGGATTAGAACTGATAGATTCAATCTTCTAGAATTTATTTAAAA
>NW_007749146.1:10691-11198 GCF_000696425.1 Galeopterus variegatus | reverse complement strand
GAATGGGGAAATGCTTACAATATAATATTCATTGTAAGAAGCAGACTAAGAACCATATAGCGAAAAAAAAACCCACATATTTCCATTATGAATTTAATTGTGTAAAGTAACATGCATATATTTGTGCACTGCAAAACTTCTGGATGTAAATGTAAACCAAAATATTAACAGTCATATCACTGTGCCGTTAGCTTTTGTGTGGCTTTATTTGCTGCTTGAATTTTTTTTCTCCAACATTTACTAAAAGATCATGTGCCATTTTCCAAATAATAAGAAAAGGCCATACTGTTGTTTTAATAATATAGTTTCAAATAATAAAGTTTAGGGTACCACTTGCCTCACTGAACCCAGAGCCAGCTGCTAGGTGCCAGACAAGGCTGTGATATTCTGTCAGCTTAAGGAAAGCTCCCCTAATCACACAGACCCCAGGGCTCACAGGACCCAGCCATGGCACCAGGAGCCGCCCACTTTCTGCCTGGGGTCTTAGGGAGAAGAGTGTGGATACCA
>NW_007749146.1:4704-6127 GCF_000696425.1 Galeopterus variegatus | reverse complement strand
CACGGTGAGATTTGGTAATTTGCAAAAGATGAGCAGCCATCATTATTTTCCAAGGAGCAAGCAGGGTCTCCATTCCTCACTAGGAGAATGTGGCCCAATCGTTTGTCTCAGCAACACACGAATTAGAGCACTTGAGAATTCTTAGCCACAAAGCTGATTACCAACACAGAAATGGTTATAAAGAAAATGTTTTTAATCTGGGAAGGGATGGGGAGAGAAAGATGAAGAGCGGAAAGGGAAAGATTCAAGAAGGGAAAGATACATAGAGCTCACGGCTGTGGCTATCAGCCCGAATCGGAGCTTTTTGTGAATCAGGATTAGAACCTGGATGTATGAGTGGAATTTCTCTCCCTCTCTCTTTTCTGTCTTGTCGTTGCCGTCTGTCTGGGTCTGTCTGTCACTATCTCCATTTCTGCTCCTCTGTCCTTTCTGAGTACTTGATGAAGATACCCTGCCTGGAAATAATTGCATTCCGACCCCTGAGTCCCACTTAAAAGTCTTTGGGACTGATCGAGATAAATCCCATCAGGCTTTTGTTTCCACTCAGAGTGCCCCCATCATTTATTAGACGAATTAAAGTATCAATTTCTGTTTAAACATTAACAGGGTGATGCCAAATATTAGTCAGTTCCTAATAATTTTGAGGGATTAAAAAGATAATAAAAGTAATAGTCCATTACATTACCTACTTCAGCAAGATTGTAATGAATGTAATAAATTCTGGATCAGGGTTATAACAACTTCCATCTATTTAAAATGAATTTGTAGGGTTACTTTCATTAACTATGTATATGGGGAAAATGATCTGACATATTACTTTAAAAGAGCTGTAAAACCGATTAGGAGAAAATATGCTTTTCACAGAGGGATGCCAGCCCCGGGGGACAACCGCATCTATGGGGAGAAAGGGACAGTCTGCCGAGACAGCCCGATTTCATCCTCCATGAGCTGCCCACTTGCTACTCAGAAAAAATCATGACAGCATCAGCACTAGTGAACGAGGGTGAAGGAACCTTCTTTTTTCCTTTCCCTTTTTTTATTCCCTCCCCAGGTATATTCCCACTAATGAACCAGGGCTCGCTCTGGGGACTTGTGCAAGGAAATCAACCCTAGGCCTGCGGCCCAAACTGGCCTTTGGGCCCCCAGAGGAAAGCTGGCGTATTAAAGGGGCCCATGCCCTCATTGCTAGAGGAGACAAGGGAGCGAGCACTTGACTGCACCACAGAAATTACTGCTGTACCTCGAATGCCCGCTTCATTTATCAATTTCATAGCAGAAAAACCCATATGACTGCCTTGCTCAGTCGCACGCTAAATCTAGTCACACAAAGCTCCCCACCGCCAATCAAGTGTGTTCTGCAGGAGCCTGGATAAAGTAACTTGAAACCCTACTAATGATTTATACTTAATTGAACCTCTGAGTG
>NW_007749146.1:0-281 GCF_000696425.1 Galeopterus variegatus | reverse complement strand
TTGTTCCTCTCACTCTGTTAGAACTAACAGATTTTTACTATTTTTTTTTTCAAGGAACTAGCATTGCATTTTCCCTTGTAAAAACTAGAAAGCGCAAGAGATCAATTTCTCCTAAATCCTACTTGTCACCCGCCCGGCAGGAAACGGAGCTCTGGAGGGTAAACACAGCCTATTCTGGAAGAGACACAACTGTAGACCCCTCTCATCCCCCGTCCCATTCCACGGTGAGATTTGGTAATTTGCAAAAGATGAGCAGCCATCATTATTTTCCAAGGAGCAAG
>NW_007749145.1:17740-19056 GCF_000696425.1 Galeopterus variegatus | reverse complement strand
GGGGATTGCAATGAATCTGTAGACAGCTTTGAATAGTATGGGCATTTACACAATGTTAATTATTCCAATGTAAGAGCATCAAATGTCTTCCCACTATTTTGTGTCTTGTTTAACTTCTTTCACAAGCATTTTGCACTTCTCTTTGTAGTGATCTTTCTCCTCCTTGGTTAAATTGATTCCTAGAGATTTTGGTTTTGTTTTGGTTTTGACTATTGTACATAGGGCTGTTTTCTTGATATCTTTTTCTGAAACTTTGTTATTGGAGTATAAAAATGCTACTGATTTGGTGGTACTGATTTTGTATTCTACAACATTCTTAAAACTGTTAATCAGCTACGAGACTTTTGGTAAACTCTTTAGGTTTTTCTATATTTATGTTCATGTCATCTGTAAACAGGGACAGATGTTAACTTTTTGTTTTCTAGTCTGGAAACCCTTTATTTCTTTCTCTTGCCTTATTGCTCTGGCTAGTACTGCCAATACTATATTAAATGGGAGTGGTGAGAGTGGGCATCATTTGAAATCTGAAGATTGAAAATGAAGAAAACAGAGTTTTACACCAGTATTCATTGAAAATGCTAGTGCCTGTGTCATTCAATCCTTAAATTATTGTCTTGATTATTTCACCCACTAATTATAAATCTTCGATCAGAGCACATGAACAGTATGCACTCTATTTTCTCAGAATAAAATTTAAGATATTTTCTNGATCCTTTCTTTTGCTCCACAGAAGTTTTTAGTTTTATATCATCCCATTTGTTTATTTTTTTCTTTTGTTGCTTGTACTTTTGGTGTATCACTCATAAAATCTTTGCCCAGTCCTACTTCCTAAATGGTTCCCCCTAATTTTTATTTCAGTAGATTTATGGTTTCATGTCTTATACTTAAGTCTTTAATATACTTGAGTTGATTTGGGTATATGGTGAGAACTGCAGGTCCAGTTTCATTCTTCTGTATATATGTACCCAACTTTCCCAACAAACTTTATTGAAGAGGTGGTCTTTTCCCTGTTTGTTCTTGTTGCCTTTGTCAAAGATAAGTTGGCTGTAAGTATATGGGTTGATTTCTGGGTTTTCCATTCTTTTCCATTGGTCCATATGTCTGTTTTTATGCCAGTACAATGCCATTTTGATTAAAATAGCTTTGTAAGATAATTTGAAGTCACTTAGGGTTATGCCTCTGGCATTATTATTATTATTATTATTATTATTATTATTATTATTTTTAGTCAGGATTGCTTTGGCTATTGGGTGTCTTTTTTCCTTGTTCCATACAAAAGCTAGGATCATTATGTTCCATTATTGTGAAGAATGTCA
>NW_007749145.1:15411-16173 GCF_000696425.1 Galeopterus variegatus | reverse complement strand
ATATAATACAATGTTGGTAATCATTAAAATTAATTGGGGAATAAAGGTGATTATAATTTATCATAAATTCATAACCATAAAGCCATTGCAAATAATTTATTTGAACTTACGTAAAATGTTGCTCAGTTTTCATTTTCCTTTCCCAAAACAGCCAGAATTTCTTCCCATGATCATTTCTCACTTAATTTGGAAGTTTCATCCAGACATAAAGAGTAGAGAACACAGTAAGAATATAAGTACCTCAAGTAAAATTTATGATAGGAGAGATGAAAGAAAAGATAAATACCATATTATCACATTTCCATGTTTGTTGCCTGTGTCTGTAAGCACCTCTTATAAATATTATACTTATTAGGGAAATACCAAACCTTCATAATATACACAATAGTCTTGTTCTTCATGTGTCTGTGTAGATAGCAATTAGAAATGCAATTAATTTACAACAACATTCAAGTTAAAGCAGGGATATCAGCTCTCAATACTTTTAACAACTCCATTATTTTATGAAGATTGCCTAGAGAGTTCTGATGAAGAGAATTGTCATATATCCTTGCTCACCCTGCCCTTTGAACCTTTATGAAGAAGAAAAAAGGAAATGTTGAATGCGAACATATCATCTCTATTCCTGTTCTTGGTATTCCATGAAGAAATCTAATATTTCTAAACATCTTATAAATCCATTCATCCTCTACATTGAAACTCTCTCTTGAAATTATTTAGAATAGTAGCAACATCTTATTCAAGTGTACATTCCTTCAAGCA
>NW_007749145.1:12347-14005 GCF_000696425.1 Galeopterus variegatus | reverse complement strand
TGGGCACACAGTAGAGGAAGAGGATGGTCCCGTGGAAGATGGTGATGGTGGTCAGGTGGGAGGCACAGGTGGAGAAGGCTTTGCGATACCCCCTAGCTGAATGCATCTTCAGCGCTGTGATAACGATGAACATATAAGACGTGAGAATGATGAGCAGTGTGATTATTTCATTAAATGTGGCAACAATGAAAAGAAGTATCTGGGTGAGATAAGAATCAGAGCAAGATACGGACATCAGAGACGATAACTCACAGAAGAAGTGATTGATTGTATTGAAGCCCTGAAAAGATAATTTCAAAGCAGAGCACATGAGTGTCAAGGAGCATGCCACTCCCCAGACAAATGATACCACCACCAGCATGGCACAGAGTTTCTGGGACATGGCAACTGTGTAGAGCAGAGGGTTGCAAATGGCCACGAAACGATCATAGACCATCACAGCAAATAGAATCAATTCAGTGACCACAAAAGTGCAAAAGAAAAAGAAATGCACCATACGCCCTGAGAATGAAATGGTTCTGTCTGCCACAACTAGGTTCAGCAACATCTTGGGAGCAATGACGGAGGAATAGCAGAAATCCACAAATGAGAGGTGGCTGAGGAAAAAATACATGGGAGTGTGCAGTTTGGGGTTAATTTTGATGATCATAATCATTCCGAGATTCCCGACTACACTGAAACTGTACACTGCCAGAAATACCACGAAGAAGGGAACCTGCAGTTCCGGATAGTCTGAAAAGCCCAAGAATGTGAAAGTGGCCTCAGAAGATACATTTCTCTCTGCCAGAAACATGTTTCTCTTCGGTGCTACCTGAAAATCAGTCTTAGTAATAAAATATAACAAGCGATTGGCACATAGACCACGTGTAACTCTTCCCTCTGTGGAACGTAAGAAGAGACAAAATAGATGTCTTGTATGATACTCATAGGTATTAATTATCAGGACAGGAAAAACTAAACTTTCAGAAATAGAATTACTAGTAAATGTCACTTTCTCAAATATTACAATATTAATTCTACCATGTGTATCAAGTGTAATTTTAGAAACAAACAAGTGCAATAATTATTAACTTAACCAATTTGTGTGGTAATATATAATCAAATCCTAATGTGAAACATTTAACTCATTTAACTTCATGAATTCTGCAAAGAAAAGTCTAGAAAAATAAAATAACTTATTATATTGGTCCTACAATTACTAATGAAAAGTGAAAGCACTCAATTAACTTCTATAATTGTAACTATTCCCTATATAACAATGATATGTGCATATATTGTCATATACCAAAGAGTAGTTCATTTAGTTATCATATATATATATATATATATATGTGTGTGTGTATATATATATATATATAATACATAAATATATAAATGTAGTTTAATTATTATATAAATATATATATATATATGTAGTTTAATCATTAGTTTGGCATTTTAATCATTACTCTTTTTATTGACAAAATAAAAATAAAAAAAATAAAAATTGATTAAAAATTTTTATTTATTGAATGTCTAAACAGTTCAAACATTCAAGTTAATAACTTATGGTTTTCAACAAGATTCCAATTGAACTGCCATATTTTACAGGTGAGCAAACAGAAACTTGATAAAGCCATGACTTCCCCAATGACAAATAGATAATTGGGTTATGAACA
>NW_007749145.1:10522-11877 GCF_000696425.1 Galeopterus variegatus | reverse complement strand
AATGAGAAATAGATATTGGGTTATCAACAAACCCAGTTTCCATGACTCCCACTGTTGTATCCATCTTTTTATGCCTGGCTCTGATCTGCATAATAGACAAAGATCTTAACATTTTACTTCATGAAGATCACATTTTCATACTTTACTTTGCTAAAACTTTTTATCACTTTTAAGATAATCTTTATATTATTAAACTATGAAACTAGTTTAGTGAAAGCGTTGAGGACTTCACAGATATTCTGAATATTCATGCCAAGATGAAATAAAGAGAATGGAATTTTTAAAACATTGTCATCATTTAGGAATAAGTATGATAAAAAAACAGACAAACATACATATTGCCAAAAAATTTGCTTTTCCTAAGCCCCTCTCTCCTCTCCTTGTATGTCACTTAGAACACTCATTCCCTCCCTCTATTGCCTGTGAAGGATATGGATGGGAATCTTAAGGAGTCATTACATTCTGATGACATTCATGAGAGAAGTGTTCTTAATAGAGAGAATGCTGGGGTTTCTCAAATCGATACACAGGTAGGGTTGTCAGATACAATACAGGACCCCGGTTAAATTTGAATCTAAGATAATGAATTATTTGCTATAAGAACATCCTAGATATTGCATGGGACAAATCATACTAAAAACAACTGCACAATTTAAATTTAATTCAGCATCTTGGTTTTCTTTTTCTTAAATCTGGCTACTCTATATGCAGTACAACTGAGAACCTTGGGGCAACCAAAACATCTTGGTTCATCTGGAGCTTTCCTAGTGTTAATACTAGAAGTCACTCACCCTATAAATTCCATCAGTCTTCTCCCCTTTTAATGAAGACGTACTACTCAGACTAACATTTGTGGTAAAGACATCTCATGTTCTGCAGTATAAGAAATAGGTTCTAGATGTTCCAGCATTAAAGGTCTGAGGTCTCATGCAACACTGAGAGCTCTCCATGGCCCTATATGAGTAGATATCCAAGGACTTAAGGACCAATTTGAAGACATCTTTTCCAGCAAATTTTCAATATTATAAAACTCTTTCTTATTGCCCTATTTCAGGCTTTCTAATCCTCAGCAGCACTGATAATCTGTGCTGGACTATTCTTTGTCATGGGAAGCTACCCTGTGCATTGTATCATGTATAACAGAATCAGTGACTTCTGCCCACTAGATGAGAGTCACACTACCCCCACCCAGTCATAAAAATCATAAATGTCTCCAGATATTGCCAAATCTCTCTATCAGTGACAGGAAAAAGGGATACATAAACTGCTTTGGTTCATAACCCCTGCTTTTATCTACTTGATTCTGGTATATTTCAGCATTTCTTCGGTCTGAATTCAACTGAAGACTAAGGTGC
>NW_007749145.1:7858-8829 GCF_000696425.1 Galeopterus variegatus | reverse complement strand
TATATGTTGAGGTTAGGAATATGAATGTTTGGAATTTATCAGTATCTCCAGGAGAAGCTACATCTGGCTAGAACCAGTATATTAAAGTGTCTAGTGTTATTGCTAGCATTCCATTTATCCTATAGAAAAATATAAAGTCTACTCACAGAAGAATCTCTTCTTTGGTTCTGATTGATTGTAAAACTTTTCTCAATTCATCCAGATTCTGTAATCCCTTAAAATCCCACATTTCCACAATTCTTGATTGTCTTCTCCATCACCACTTACATTTCTTTAGATCACATTATTTCACATTTGTACTGTTCGGTGGCCTCCAAATTGGTCTTTATGTCTATAAATTTATTCTCTTGGTCTTTATATCTATAAATTTATTCTCTTAAATATCTGTCACACTATCACTAAAACAACTCTTTATAAAAGAAATCAGCTTGTATTTATGTATTTGTTTGAATGTGCATAAACTATCTCTGGATGAATATACTAGGATTTTTTGCATGACTGAGAAACAAATATATCATTTCTTTAAAAAATAAATACATTAAATAAGTGTAAATTGAACTAAAATAAATAAGTGAAAGGTTTAATGATCAAGCCATTCCCNTGGCTTTCCCTCTTACTAGGGTGTGGTTTTCTGGAGTTCAGGAACAATTTCTCTTTCACCAATCTGTTCTCACATATTTCTATATCTTCTCAAGAATGGATACGTATGAACGTAGCATTAAACAGAATCCTTAGCCTTATTTCCTTCATCTTAAATATTTTCATTATATTATTGGCAGTGAGACTGTGCCCACTGTTGAAGACCATGTCTTATTATTAAAGCTAAACATAGATCACAAGTCTTATCCTACAGTCTTCTGATATTTTGCCTATACTATACCGACTTTGGTCCTTTGGTATAAGATTAAATATTCATACCTGGGATGTCTAGAGTGAGCTATGTAAATTCAATTTACAGTGCATGGTGGTTT
>NW_007749145.1:4665-6049 GCF_000696425.1 Galeopterus variegatus | reverse complement strand
TTCTTGGAGTGGGACTATTAAATAAGATGAACTGATGCCAAAATACTTATAACAAACTGCAATTTTTTGCAATTGAAGTAAGCTCTCCCCACACTGAGAATTACTATATGCAGCTAGAGGCACAGTATGGTTCAGTCCGTGTATTACTGTGGCAATGACTGATAGAGGAGAAGTAAGACATGGTACTGTCTTGCATAGCACCAATGGGTCTGTCAGATAAAATCTGTATTTTTACTGTTAAATTGCATTATAAAGCAGTATAACCAGACTATTTATTAAAAGTTGGAGTGGGAACTACAGATGTCTTTCAGGGCCTCGTTGAAAGATTAATGATAAGAACACAGTTTATTTAGAAATGTATGTATGTTAACGAAATATTACATTCTAGGAGGGAAGAAAAAATTCTCAACAATAATGAGGTGACATTGTTATATCATTTGGGAATGGGAGCTGAACAATTACTTTCTATGCATTCATTCATTATTTTAAAAAAATATGAAAAAATAAAATCATTAAATTTAAAACTTCCAATTTTAAGTCAAAATCATGTAAATTTGAGATAAAATATATAATAGACTCAGATTTATTTTTATTGCATTTATTCTTTAAGTTGCCAAAAACTCTGTTATAAATGCTTAAAAAAACATACAACTTATTACACAGTTTTCCTACTACCTAAAATTAAATGATATTACCAAATTAGATTTTTGCATATCTTATCCTTCAGAATTAATGTTTCTTTATAAAATTTGAAATGTACTGTAAATCATTATGAAAAACATTTAGCACCCAGTGTAAATATAAGCAAAGTGTTGATCAGAAACCTCACAAAAAATAATTGAAAATATCTTTAGAAATTAGATGTTTCTGTTTTATAAATTTGTCTTCATTTTTTTTTTCTCTTTTGTCCTTAATTTTCAGGTGGGACAAAAATAATTTATCCTTTTATAGAAGTCAGCCTTAGGATGTCTTCTTCAGCTACATAATATCCAAAATATACTATTATATAAAATATGTTTCTTTAGGAGGTGGGCTAATGAGGAATGGGTCAATGGACACAAAGAATGATTGTGTATTGTAATGATGAATAAGCTTACTATACTGATTTAAACAGCACACATTGTACAAAATTATTGAATGTCAACATTGTATCCCACATGTATATATCATAAAAAAATTCTTGACGATTTATTTGCTTTGTGTATACTATTTTATTAGACCCAAAATACAAAATATAGAAGTAAAGAACAAGATCTACATGTCCATGACCCAATCAATTCACAATTCCTGAAAACAATTGAAGTGCTATAAATATATATGTAAGACAATATGTGTATCATTAATCCAGCAGTATTTATTCATCTATCCACTTAATAAAAAGTAA
>NW_007749145.1:0-323 GCF_000696425.1 Galeopterus variegatus | reverse complement strand
AAAATATCCTGAACCAGCTCTTATTCCTACATTTTTAATGCTTATATTGCATACAACATTGAAGTGGTTCTAAAAGAATTAAACAAGTTACTAAATTGGAACACATTTTTGAATATGGACAATTTTAATCCTGGAATTTATTTCCACTGTTTTTAAGAAGTCTACTTATTGACATGTTCAGTTCATTTTTAAATTCTGAACATTACTTTTTGCTGGTTGTTTACTTTTCTGTTGAAAAGGGCTTTTTAGTCTGCAGAGAATAAATGCTCATATGGTTGAGTTAATTTATTTCTTGGAGTGGGACTATTAAATAAGATGAACTG
>NW_007749144.1:10650-11199 GCF_000696425.1 Galeopterus variegatus | reverse complement strand
GGCTTCTTACAACTTAATGTTTTCATGTAAAATTATGTTTGGGTTTTATTTTCTTCGTATCTGTGTAAATTCTCTGCACTTCTAAGAGGTCACATAGTGGTTTACAGTATGGACGGACTATAGTGTAGCTGCCCTCCCAACTGATGCACATGCAGGGCCTTCCACACGTTTTGCTGTTGCACACACTGCTGTGAAGGCCATTCTTGTACATTCATCTTTGTGCCCACATGCGAGTCTGAAAGTTGTGAGAATCAAAATGGGGTCACTTTTGTTGAAACAAAACAAAACGCTGACAAAGGGAGCGGAGGAAGGCCTATGAATGCAGGGAACTTACGCACGAATTCCTAACAAAAATGACCACATTGGACTCTGCAAAAGAGTCCACAGCGTTGCACAAAGGCCATCACCACCTTAGACAAAGATCCTTCTGTGAGAACATCTGCCTAACAACTGTCTGTCCAACGCTGCACTGGCGTCACTATTGTGACTGATCCTTGTAGCAAGGATAATTATTCCAAAACAGTTATGTAATCTTTTATCATTTTTTTT
>NW_007749144.1:8320-8611 GCF_000696425.1 Galeopterus variegatus | reverse complement strand
GCATGCCAGCTCACCATCCTGTAGAGAATGGTTGCAGGAACAGGTGCTGTGGCTCTGCACAACAGAGCCTCCACTGGAGAGGGCCTGCCCTTGCAGGTCTCTCATTCAGGGTCCTATCAGCTATAACCACCATGTCCACCCCTTCAGGGATGGGGGCTGGGTGGGCAGGCTTAATCTCTTCTTCAGAAGACCATTATACCATTCAGTCATTCCCGCTGCCTGAGGATGACGTGGCACATGTAACTTCCACTGAATGGACAACTGAGAAGCCCACTTCTGTACTTCATGTCC
>NW_007749144.1:2359-2644 GCF_000696425.1 Galeopterus variegatus | reverse complement strand
TACACATGTCTGGTTAGTAGTCATCATTGGGGTGATTTTCCATGGGAATCCTGCAGCCACAGTGGTAGGAAACTCGGTGCATATTCACCAAGCTAACATATTGGCCACATGAATGTATGTATGTTGTCCAGTCAACTCTGGTGCCTGCAGCCACAATACTATGAGCAAAAAGACAAAAAGGTTATTGGCACCAATAGAGGGAGTTCTCATCCCTCTGGCAGAACGCATGCCAGCTCACCATCCTGTAGAGAATGGTTGCAGGAACAGGTGCTGTGGCTCTGCACA
>NW_007749144.1:0-321 GCF_000696425.1 Galeopterus variegatus | reverse complement strand
GTACATAATGAAAGTTCCTAACTGAGTCAACAGCTGATCCATAAATTGTGAACCAAAGGCACAGCCACGTGCAAAGGAGGCACTCCATTGTTCATTTCCCCATAGTCCACAGTCATCATCCAGGTACCATCAGGCTTTTTCACTGGCCATACAGGGGTGTTAAAGGGGCTGTGTGCGGGATGAGTGATGCCGACTTTTTCTAACTCCAATATAGTTGCACCAATCTCTGCATGTCCTCCTCACAGGTGCTACTGTTTCACATTGACTGCATGTCTTGGCTTGGGTAATACCTGTGGGTCATATTTAGCATGTCCCCATAAC
>NW_007749143.1:0-11201 GCF_000696425.1 Galeopterus variegatus | reverse complement strand
AAATATTATCCTGAGAAATGTCAGATTCTACCACATTATGTTTATAATTTAACTGTTATTTACACACATACTTTCAAATTGTTTTACAATCATTTTATAGCTGCTCTGTGAGAGATAATTAAAGCAAAGCCATTTTAAATGAAGCTACTCAAAAGGAAAAAGTTTTTGTGCCTATAATGTGCTACATAAATGCAAATTATCAGGATTCATATTACAGCAAAAAACTGCTTATATCATTTTTCATGGAACCAACATGTAAATATTATAATAGTTCTCTGATTTATAGAGCACTTTTCTCCCTAAAAGATAAACATGCCTGGCCATGCATTACAGATCTTCCCAATTCTGAGGGATGAGTAAATCCATTCATTCACTAGTCCTTTTTTTCTCTTTTTTTCATTCACTAATCCTCTCACTCAGATTCTACAATGCCCAGCTGGAAATAGGTACTCAGTGTTTGACATCTGAATGAATGAATGAGATGGTATTTCAACCAAGCCCCAAACATTAGTAGCCTTCATGCGGGAAATGAGGGTTCTGGGGGAAAAGGCGGTGGCCATGAAATAGAAAAAGTCAACATTTGGGGAAGCAGTGAGGAATTCGAAAGACTGGGCAAAAATAGAAGGAGCAGGAACAGAAGCAGTAATGGGTAAGGTCAGGTAGGTGAGTGGAGGTTACCATCAGCATATTTGGAGAAAATCTATTTTTCTAACCCTAGGAAAATGAAACTGTGAAAAAGAAGAAATGATGGGAAAATTCACTTGTAATTGGTAAGGTTAATGTTCTGGAGAAATAACCCCAACTGAGCTATAATCTATACATTTTAATGCATGAGAAGCCAATAAAAATGTAATCTCAGGAGAGTTGTGTTTTCATTAGTGTGGGTAAAGCAGCAGTCTCATCAGTGTTGTGAACAGAGCAATCCACCCGTTAGATTCTACAGGGATCTTGGTTTATAGAGAAAACTTAGTGTTCACCACATGTAGTATTTGATTGCAGAACCGTTTTTTAGAAGCATACTATTAACCACTCATGGAATTAAGGTACTGAGAGGAATACTCTGGAAAATACTGGCTTAGTGCATAGAAAAATAGGACAGAACAGCTGCCCCCTGAAATTCAAATATCAGTGCTCATAAATAAAGTTTTATTGAAACAGCCACACCCATTCATTTACATTTGTTGATGGCTGGTTTGGGACTATACCAGCAGAGTTGAGTAATTATGACAGACTCACAAATTCTGGAATATTAACTGTCTGGAAAAAGTTTGCCCTAGTTTAGAGCATTGTGCTTTTTAGCGTTTTGTCATTCATTCATTCACTCAGTGAACAAACATTCTTCCAGGTATGAGAAGACTGAAATCCAGGGAGGCATGGAAGAGAGATGGCATTGAACATATGGCATCCATAGTGCTTTAATAGAGAGGGACGCACAGAAAGGGCAGTGACATGAGGGAATGTCTAAGTGGGGGTGAGTTTGGGAGGGTTCAGTAAAGTTTCAGGAAAGAGGTAACAATCCACCTGCTTCTCAAACATGACAACCACAGAGTGAGCAGTAGCCAGACAATCCACTCTCACTATTTTGCAGTTGAAGGTATAGAAGCTCAGAGAGACAAATGTCTTGCTTAAGGTCAATTGATAAGGCAGGGTCTGGGCAAGGCTGGAACCCGCCTCCAGGCTTCCCACCTGTAGGTGCATGTGTCCTACAGAAGCAGGCTGTGTGACAACCAAGGAAGAATCGTCTGTGCAATAGAGTGGGAAAGGCAAAGTGATTTTTGCAGCCAGAGCAGATTGGCTGCACCTACCACATCCAAGTGCTGCTGGCCTCAGTTGACTACATTGTCTTGGCCTCCTTTGAGTCCCCACTGGTGACCATCCATCAGTGGAATGACACCACATGGACAGAGGTCCCCCATATCTTCTCAGACTACCCTCCAGGTATCTGCCACATCCTCTTCCAGCATGGGGGCAAGGACATCCAGTTTTGGGCAGGCTGTTACAGGCCCTGATTTACTAACAGCTGCATCACCATCAGCTATATAACAACTAGGGACCTGGCCCCTCCCCAGGGCCCCTCCACAGCTTGGCCTGAGAAGATGCAGGAGCAGGAAGAAGCTACCCAGTTGTGCTCCCTGCTTCATCTCCACAAGACCTTCTGGCAGTCCCTCATCTGACAGCCAGTCATCTCTCCTCTGTCCAGGTCAGTCAAATGTCCCCTGCAGCAAGAGCTGAGCCTGTAGTGGGCAGAGAGGTCCCCTGCCCTGGGAGCTCCTACCCCAGTTCCAACCTTGGGCAAACCCACCAGCTTGTGGTAACTTACTGTCACATAGCTCTGATGCTTTGTCATAACAAATGTTTTCAGGGAAAAAAAAAAAAAAAGCAGAGTGAAAAGGCAAGGTGACTTTCTCAAGGTGTAGGTCAGATTCAGTCATGGAGACAACCACTAGGAGTGGAAACTCAAAGTGCTTGCAGGTGCAGGACAAATGGGACTTCTGAATGACCATTTGAGAATGTAGGCAATTGCTTCATGGACAGCAAGTTATAATTCTGAGAACTTTATGCTGTTTGCATTTTAGAAGAACTGATGCCAAAGCCTGGATTTTGTTACCTTCTTTGGAATCACCAGGAATATCCCAAGTTTGGAGTCTGGTTTATTTCTATCACTCTGGTTTGAGACACATCCATGGAAGCCTGGAATGGGAGAGGGTTGTCCTTTTAAGTTCAGCTATTTTCAAACCATTTTTTAAATTCACTTTATTTTGTTTTGTTTTAGAAAATGTGTTAAATGTCTACCATGTGTTAGGAACTTTTACATTACATCATTTCAATAAATCGTGGTTACTAGTAAATGGCAATCGTACTGAGCATATAAATATTTTATTTCATTTTACTGTCATAACAGCCCTGTGAAATACAGGTTTCTAAATTTGGAAGTAGAAGATCAGGATGAGTGGAAGAAGGAAAGGGAATTGACGTTAGTTTAGAGCCAGTTACAAAATTCAAAAGGTATTTCCCAGTTTTTGCTAGTGTGAATAATGCTGCAGAGAATAACACTGAAATTTTTTAAAAAGCTTTTTGTTATGCAAAAATATTTATCTGTATTTTTAGCATTGACACTGCCTGAAGCTGCCCTGTATTCCTCCAGTGGCTTCCAAATGTCCCTGGGGATGGGCATATATATTAATCTGTTACTGAACTGACCTTAGGAATGGCCCTGTTTTTCCCACCTGAGCATCTAATGAAAATATGTAGCTGGGGATGTAAATACTCTGGGGGCTCCATAACCTTCAGTCTGTCCAGTCCTTCCTCACTTCTCTCTCCCCTAGCCTCTTTCTCACAATCTCCAGTCCTGGCTTGGCTTAGACCACCTCGGGAGATTTTTCGGAGCTGCTGCTGGTGATCCTATGGCCCAAGAGCAGGAAGGGGTTGCTCTACTTTCACTTTGGGATTTGGGCCCTCCTATTCTGACAATGGAAATCCTCTTGAGAGAAAATAGAGCACTTGCAGAGCATTAATATTCTTACTAATTAAAGTTCACAGCATGTGAAAAATTCACCTTTAAGGAGCTATGATTTATTTTCCTATTCAGGATCCTTGCATGGTGATCAGTAAATGCAAATCCAATAACTCTCTTTACCTTGAGATGCTCTTTGTCTTTTCTCTGCATTCCTATAAACCTACAAGAGGAAATTGAATATAAAAATTGGATGAAATGCCTCCCTGTGGGGTTACTAGTCATCCTGCTGACTAAACTCCAAATTTAATCCCTTATCGCTTTTCGCCCATTGCAAAGGCAACTCAGCAGTAACGAGTATGGCCCTGACACCCATAGGTCCTGGCTCAGACTCTGAGAGCCCCACCAGAGATTGATAGCAAGGGGGAAACACAGGAGAACTTCAGCTTCTGCACATACGATAACATAATCTACAGAGCACAAGCTGCTTACAAACTTAACTCTAGCTTTGTAACTTGCTAGCTATGAAATCTAGGGCAAGTTACTTAACTTTCCTGAGCCTCAGTTTCCTCATCAGTGAAATGGGGATAACAGTACCTACCTCATAGGATTTTTAAATAGGATCATTCAGTGAATTAATCCATATAACAAGGTTAAAGCAGTCCTGAACATAGTGCCCAATAAATGTTAGCTATTATTATTACTTATACTCGTTATTGAATTATAGAAAGGAAGCATCCAAGTCAGAGCTCCCTAAGGAAAAAACACCTTAATGTTCATAGACATTATTCATTTGGTAGCTGGATTTTCACTTTAAATATATGCATTTACCATTGTGGGAGGTGATTTGCGTGAACCATCCATCCATTTTTTCCCCCCATTCTTCTCTCCATGTGGCAAATTCTGAGATCCAGGAATAAACCTATTCATTTACTTAATTCACTCAAAAATACTCATTACCAGGTTCTGAACTAGAATACAAATGGAGGTCCACACAACATGTGTCTAAATAATTAACAATTATAAATCAAGGTAACAAATGATTACATAAAATTTTTCATCTTACTTTGACAAATTCACTTTCAAGTTGATCTGGAAGGGCAGGTTTGAATTTAGAATTCTTGGAACTCTCAGAGTGCCCAAATATGGCAGTGCAGGGATTGCTGGCCCTGGCCCCTGCCCGTGACCTGATACCCTCTTTTCCCACCCTGGGTTCAGTGCTGCACCCTGCATCCTTTTACACAGGTGTGTGGATGCTCTGGCTTGCATGTCCAAGCTGCATACACAGCTTCACCCACCGCTCCAGAGACATGCCTCAGGCCTACGGTTGCTCACTCTGATGGCATCATCTACTCTTACAAGGATAGATCCAGGTAAGAGGCACATACAGGCAAGGGGTCCTGGGCCTTTGGGGTAGATAATTCCAAGGCCCTGGGCACCTAGAAGGAGAACATAGCCTTTAGTAGACAATTTCCTTTGGCCCTGTGTACTTTTTAACCCTTGAGAGGAGGCACAGCTGCAGAAGGGCAGGAGCAGGTTCCAGGCAGGGGCCTCCCTGTTTGGGTCCAAGGGCAGCATCACTTATTAAGCCTCTTCTTTGTGCCCACACTGTCCTCAAAACTGGAAATACCATGGTGAAAAGACAGCAGGGAAAAAGAGAGCAGGGAAAATCCATGTAGTATAAGTTTCATAAGGAGGCAGGATAGTATGGAACCAGAGATTGTGTGGGAAAAGACTCCTCTTTTCCAGGAATAGGCAAGATTGAGGTGTTCAGTGCAATAATTGGTTAATCTGTGGAAGCTATGAGGATTTGCTCGAATGGTTCTATTTTCTCTGTGTAGTAGAGTCCCTGGAAGGTCATGCGCTGGGAGGCAGCAAGGGAGGACGGAAGTTTGGGGTCTTGCAAGGAAAGAAGACTTGAAATTTTAGACACAGAGTGGCAGAGAGAGGGTGGTGATAGTGTTAATAGGTGGGAGTAATACTGTGATATAACAAGAAATATATATTTTGGTTTTCATTTTCCCTGCTCCTCTCCCAAAACCCTTGTAATCTTCAAAGTAATGAGTACCTTTTTGTATCCTAATGAGATGGCTTATGGCTGGGGGGGTTCCTGCAGCATTTTTTTTTGTCTTTTTTTTGAGACTGGCCGCACCGCGCTCAGCCAGTGAGCGCTGTGAGTGCACCGGTCATCCGTATATAGGATCCAAACCCGCGGCGGGAGCGCTGCTGCACTCCCAGCGCCGCACTCTCCTGAGTGCGCAACAGGCTCGGCCCGTCCTGCAGCATTTTGATGGGGCTGATAGCTAGGGGAACCAACTATGTGATTAGAGGGTTGGAAATTTCAGCCCCTTAACTCCAGGGAGGGGAATGGGACTGAAGGTTGAGTTGGTCACCAATAGCCAGTGATTTAATCAATCACGCTTACATAATGAAGCCTCCATAAAAACCCAAAGGATGTGGTTTGAAGAACTTCAGGGTTGACAAATGTGGAGGTACCTGGAGGGTGGTGTGCCCTGAGAAGGCATGGAAGACCCACACCTCCACCCTGTACCATGCCTTATGTACCTCTTCATCTGGCAGTTCATCTATACCCTTTGTAATATCCTTTACAATAAAACAGTAAACATAAGTAAGACTTTCCATGAGTTCTGTGACCTATTCTAGGTCACAGATGGTTGAACCCAAGGAGGAGGTCGTGGGAACCCTCTATTTAAAGCCAATTGGTCAGAAGTACAGGCCATGACCTGGGACTTATAATTGGCATCTGGAGAGGGAGGCAGTCTTGTGGGACTGAGCCCTTCACCTGTGGGGTCTGAGCTAATGTAGTGACAGAATTAAATTTTAAGACATCTGGTTGGTGTCCACAGAGAACTGGAGGATTGCTTTTTATGGGAAACCCACACATCTGGTGTCAAAAGTGAAGTAATAGAGAATAACAAGAGTTTGTTTTTCTATTCAGTGAGGGAGCATACTTAGTGCAGCCCAAATGAGGAAGTCTCTGGTTTTTAACTAGAAGAGATCAAAACAAACAATAGGAGTGTGTGTCAGGGCTCTAAGTTCTGTGGACCTCAATTTCCTTATCTATTTGGAGAAAATGATCTATGATCTCTTTAAGTTTTGACATTTTACGACTTTGTAGATATCAGGACAATGATATAGCATCTTAAGGTAACTGAGAGGTTGCTTAGTCCCAGAGAGAAATGCCATTAGAATCATGGGAACAAAGCTCTTGTCTATTCTCCAACCACTCCAGAACCGATAATGTTTTATTTAATGAACTGGACTGATTAGCCTGAGAACCTTTGCTGTTTATACTTGGGAACACTGTGTGGGCGTTGACCTCCCTGGGCCTGCTAGAGAGACTGGAGGCTTTCAGAGGAGGATAAATTACTGCAGGGTGTGCAGCCCTCACTCCTGTGTGCAGCACCGTGAAAAGATGCCTGGATCTGGAATCAGATAATCTGGGTTCAGATCCTAGATCTCTCACTTGGGGAAATGAAGTTATGCTGATGGAGGGAAAACCCTCCATGTCTCTGTTTTCCTAACTGTGAAGAAGGCAATGTTAATCCCAGTTAACTGCACACAGATACAGTAATCCCCTTTTATCCACGAGGGGTAAGTCTCAAGACCTCCAGCGAACGCCTGAACAGTGGATAGCACAAAACCTATATATACTATGTTTTTTCCTATACATTCCTACCTATGGTAGTGTTTGAAATGCAGCAGCAAAACTAGCATGAATTTATTTTTCCTTCTTCACAATTTCACAAAGAGAAGTTTTATTCTTACTGTGGATTTTAGTAACCTCAGCATATGGGGTTTTTTGTTTTTGTTTTTTTCCTTATTAAGCTGAGAACTTTCAACTTTTCACTTAAAGGAAGGCACCTTATGGCTTCTTTTTGACGTGTCCGAATTGCCAGCATCACTACTCTAGTACTTTGGGGTCATTATGAAGTAAAATAAGAGTTACTTGAACAAAAGCACTACGACAACGCAACAGTCAATCTGATAAATGAGATGAGAGGGCTACTGAGTGAGTACTGGGTGGGGAGCCTATACAGCATGGGTCTGCTGGACAAAGGGGTGATTCACAACCCAGGCAGGAGAGCTCAAGATTTCATCACACTACTTAGAATGGCACCCAATTTAAGACATATGAATTGCTTATTTCTGGAATTTTTCATTTAATACTTTTGGACTGCAGTTGACCATGGGTAACTGGAACCATGCAAAGCAAAATCGAGGATGGGTGTGGTGGGCACTGTACTTACTGGAGGCCCCAACATCCTATGAGCAGTCACTATTGTATGGCTTCTATTAACTCATTTTGTCTTCACAACTCTCTTAGAGGGTTCTATTTTCATCTTTATTTGACAGATAAGGGAACTGAGGCACAAAGATGTTAAGCAACTTGCCCAAGGCCACCCAGTCAGTAAGAGTCAAGCCAGTCTGACTGCAGAGCTGGCGTTCTCACCACCCACTGCAGCTGCACCCAGGCACTAGCGAGACTTACCACTTACTGAGACCTGCACACCTTAGCCACGTGTTAGGCTTAATTATCACAATAACCTGAGACATCGTCATCACGCCTCTTTCATGGATAAGGCTGTGGGTGTACACAATGGTTAAGCAACTTGCCCAAGACCACAGAGCCACTCTGTGGCAGAGCTGGGCATAAGCCAAGGTTTACTGGCTTCCGAAGCGCTCTCTTCCTACCACATTAAGTTGCCCTGTCAAAATAAGGTAACCTGTGGAAAATTCTTGGTAGTCTGTAAAAGACTGTACTGACAATAGTATTACCATTCTCAGTGGTTCTAGCTCCCTTCAGAGCTCAAGGCTTGAGTTGCTTTTACAGATAAGAAAACTGAGTTTCAGGGCAGTAATTTAATTTGCCATCACACAGATAGGTAACAGGTGAATGGGAACTGGAACCAGATCTGCCTTGTCCCGTGGAGGTCACCATGGTCTGCATGCCCCTCAAACTGGGGACCTTTAGGCCCAGGAATGGGTAAGATGCTCTGCAAAATGATGGTATATCCTTCTCGAGTTGATTTTATTCAGAGATTTGGTTAAAAATATCATTTTAATGTTAAACATAGTGATATATTAGTGCATCAGAATGTAGCACTTACATGAATTATTATAATAAAAGATGAGACTTTGAAACTATTTTACTTTGCTACAGCAGCATAGGACTATCTCCCCAGGACCCCAGGGATATAGATCAGTCCTCTTGGTCAGTAGTGGTACCTGGGGGGATTTTGAGAAGCTCCTTCTATAATGTGCAGCTTTTCACTGTGCATGTCCCTCCATCCCCCTCACTCATAGAAGATGATTCTGGATGAATCCTGTCCAAATTCAGGGGGGGTGAAGTAGATAGTTTTATAAGGAGCCCATGAGCTCTGAGACTACTTTGCTCATATGACCAAAAGGTGTAATTAATTCTCTTTACCTAGTTCATTCACTAGTTGATGAAATACTGGTTTATTGTAAAGCAAATTAATGTATTAAAATATGTTCTCTCACTAGGTCTCTAACTTTCTCAAAATGAATCCAGATAAACAACTTTGTATCCATAGCTGTGAGTGTCTCAACATTCATGTTTAGTTGGGAAACTGAGTTCTAGTCTAGAATCTGTTGTCTCTTGTTATGTGACTTCAGGCCAAACGTATAACCTCTGTGGGCTTCAGTAGCTTCATTTGTAGAAGAAAAAAGTTGGATAATCACTAAGGTTTCTTTCGATTCCAGCAGGGTTTGGGGCCCAGGGTCTAGATAAAGACAAGAACATGATTAATGTTCAATAGCTGAAAATATAAGCTCCCTGAGAGAAGAATCTCTTTTGTTTACTGCCTGAAACAGTGCAGGGCACACAGTAGGTATTCAATATTTATTGAATGAATGAATCCCCTCAACCTTTTGCCTGGCAGAATCTAAAAACACAGGGAACAGGACATCCAGACAGGAGACTTGGAGAGAATGGGCATCTGGTTGACCTTTGTTCCCATACCTACCTGATACCAGCCCAGAGCCAGCATAGATGGCCGCTCATGGGGTGAACTTTTTAACTGCATTGATTTGCAGGGAGAAGTGGGGTGGTCTCAGTGAATTGTGGTCATTAGCAGCCCTCGAGCTCCAAAAGGTCCACGACAAGATGTAGGTACAACAGGGCACATAATACCTTCTTTTTTGTACTAGCCGAAGTGGCAATTGCTACCTCCCTTTGATGTGAATAAAACTTCTTGGGACAAGGGTCTAGAGGTGGAGATTCTTTATTGCTCTGTGTTTGTGGCTTTAACCCTCTATAGACATTGTTTTTCATTTGTAGTGTAAGCAGAAGCTCCAGAGAGCTGGTGAGAGATGCTTCCTTCCCTTCTCCCTGACAAGGACATCACTGGATGTATTTTTCCTTCTCTACCACTGGGGGTCACAAGTGCGCACAATAAAGCTCCATTTCTTTTTAATAAAATAAACAGAAGGGAGGTTTCTTTTTTGTGGATGAGATCCATGCTTCACTAAAGCAAAGTCATTTTGCTCCTTGGATGATGAATTCCCGGGAAGGGGTAAGGGTGGGGGACAGCGTGGAGGATGGAGTAAGGGCATAGTAAGGGGCAGAGCTCGGAGTCTGTTTTCAAAGGACAGGAGGGCAGGTCTCTTCTCAGGTAAGCTGTCACCTCTCCACCAATGACCATTCAGGGTGGGCATAAGAGTGGGATAAAGCCAGTGTGGGGCCTGGAAAGAACTGCTCATGTCAACCACACGCCCTTCACCTACAGGTTATGATGATGCCAATGGGCAGCCAAGAACCACTGGCTTAGGATGAGGCCATATTTTAAAGGTGAATCGATTGAAAGAAAAACATTGAGTAAGAAAAGTTTCAAGAAGTCCATGTATATGGCCAAAATGGTGAGCGACTGAAGGGAAATAGTTATTCTACTGGATCTTTCTTCTCCACTAGGCTGAAACCTCAGTGCTCATAGGCTTTGTGTTCTCAACACCTGGTGTAGCTTCTGAACCACTGTAGACTCACAGTAAGTGCTGGAAGGAAGTAGAGAGGGAATGAGGAAGGAAGAGGAAAGGGAGGAAAGAAAGAAAGGAAGGCACGTGGGATTAGAAGGTAAATGGTAGACGGCCCCAGTGATCCCACCCTCTGGTGTTCATGCCTTTGTGTGATCCCTTTCCCTTGAATTATGGGGTGGACCTAGTGACTCATGCCTAATAAACAGAATTCGTCAATAGTGATGGTATCTCAATTTCTAAACGAGGTTACAAAAAGGCTGTAACTTCTGTCTGGAGCAGGCTTTCTCACTCTCTTTGCTTTGAGGGAAGTTAGTTGTCAAGTTTAGAGCTGCTCTATGAGGAGGCCCCATTTGGAAAGAAACTGATGTCTTTGACCAACAAGTAGAGAAGCATGCCATGGCCACGTGAGTGAGCTTGTAGGCAGGTCTTCCCCCACGAGCCTTGGGACGACTGTAGCCTCAGCCAACATTTTGACTGCAGCCTTTTGAGAAACCCTGAGTCAGAGATATTCAGCTAACAGCACCTGGATTTCTGACCCACAGAAATGGTGTGATAACAAATACCTGTTGTTTTCAGATGCTTATCTTATAACATTGTTAGGCAGCAACAGGTAACTACTACAGATTTAGGTACCAGGACATCGGGTGTGGCTGTAACAACTACCTAAAAATGTAGGAGTGCAGGGAGTGGACCAAGCCTGGAAGAATTTTGAGGAGAGAGATAGACACCA
>NW_007749142.1:0-11202 GCF_000696425.1 Galeopterus variegatus | reverse complement strand
TTTTTTTTTTTTTTTTTTTTTTTTTTTTTTGGTGACTATTGTAAGTGAGCTAGCTTTCTTGATTTTTTTTTCTGTTAGTTCTTTGTTGTAATATAAAAATGCAACTGATTTTTGTGCTTTGATTTTGTACCCTGCAACTTTACCGAATTCATTTATCAGCTCTAGGAGTTTTTTGGTAGAGTCTTCAGGTTTTTCTACCTATAAGATCATATCATGTGCAAACAGGGACAGTTTGTCTTTTCCAATACGTATGCCCTATATTTTTTCGATTGCCTGATTTCTCTAGCTAGTACTTCCAATACTATGATAAATAGAAGTGGGCCTATTTGTCTTGTTCCTGTTCTTAATGGAAGAGCTTTCCACTTTTCCCTATTCAGAATGAAATTGGCTGCGGGTTTGTCATATATGGCTTTTATTCTGTTGACATACTTTCCTTATATACCTAATTTATGAGAGTCTTTATCATGAAAGAATGTTGAATTTTGTCAAATGCTTTTCTGCATCTGTTAAGATGATAATTTGGTTATTGTTCTTGATTTTGTTCATGTGGTACATCACATTTATTGATTTCCATATGTTGAACCATCCTTGCATCTCTGTGATAAATCCCATTTAATCATGTTTCATCTTTTTGATGCACTGCTGTATTCTGTCTGCTAATTTTCTTTCTTTTTTTTGAGAATTTTTGTGTCTATATTCATTAAGCATATTTCTTTTTTTATCTTTGTCTGGTTTTGGTATCAGGGGATGCTGGCCTGATTGACAGAATAAGTTTGGGAGAATAGCCTCCCTTTCATTTTTTTGGAATAGTTTGAAAAGGATTAGTATCAATTCTTCTTTAAAGGTTTGGTAGAATTCAGCAGTGAAGCCATCTGCTGTTGGGCTTTTTTGTTCTAGGAGACTGCTGATTACTGCTTCAATCTCATTGCTCATTATTAGACTATTGAGGTTTTGTATGTCTCTTGGTTCAGTCTAGGCAGTTTGTATGTGCATAAAATTTATCCATTTCCTCCAGATTTTCCAATTTGTTGGTGCAATGTTGTTCATAATAGTTTCTTTTCTTTCTTTTTTTTTTTGTGTGTGTCTTTTTCGTGACCAGTAAGGGGATCACAACCCTTGGTGTGGTGTCGCCCGCACTGCGCTCAGCCAGTGAGTGCACCAGCCAGTCCTATATAGGATCCGAACCCGCGGCGGGAGCGTCGCTGCACTCCCAGCCCCGCACTCTCCCGATGATACTTTGGTATCAGATGTAATGTCTCCTTTTTTATTTCTGATTTTTGTTATTTGGGTCTTATCTCTTTTTTTTTTTTTTTTTTAGTTAGACTAGCTAATGATTTGTCTATTTTGTTTATCTTCTCAAAATACCAACTTGCTGTTTCATTGAACTTTTGTCATTTTTTTTTTGGGGGGGGGAACTCTGCTTCATTTAATTCTGCTGTGATCTTAATTATTTTTTCTTCCCATGTATTAATTTGGGGGTTGAATTGTTCTTGTTTTTCTAGTTCTTTGATATTTGACATTACGTCGTTCATTTGGAGTCTTTCTATTCGTTTGATGTAAGCAACTACATAATACACATTCTACTCATCAGCACATGGAAGATTCTTCAGGATAGACCATGTTAGGTCAAAAATCAAGTCTCAACAAATTTCAAAAAATTGAAACCATTTCAAGTATCTTTTCAGATCACAACAGATTAGAACTAGAAAACAATAACAAGTGAAACTTTGGAAACTATACAAATACATGGAAACTAAACATCATGCTCCTGAACAACCTATGGGTCCACAAAGAAATTAAACAGGAAATCAAAAACTTTCTTAAAACCAATGAAAATAAAGAAACATCATACCAAAACCTATTGGATACTGCAAAAGCAGTACTAAGAGGGAACTTTATTGCAATAAATGCTTACATCAAAAGAACTCCAAATGAACAACCTAACATGTGGTGGTTAAATTATGTGTCAACTTTAGTAAGCCACACTGTGCACAAATTAAATATTGTTTCCGGATGTGTCTGAGGGACTTTCTTGATGAGATTAGCATTTGAATACTGGGCTCAGTATATTGCCCTCCACAATGTAGATGGGAGTCATCCAATCCATGGAGGGCCTAAGTAGAACAAAAGGCAGAGGAAGGAGGAATTCACCTTTTTTTTTTCTTTTTACTTGCCTTGTTGCTTGAGCTAGGACATCTCATCTCATCTTCACTTGCCCTCAGACTGGGATTAATATCATCGGCTCCCAGGTTCTCAGTCCTTCAGATTCCACTGAATTAAGCCATTGATTTTCTTGGGTCTTCAGCTTATAAAATGCAGATCATGGGACTTCTTAGCCTCCATAGTCATGTGAGCCAGTTCCTCATAATAAATCTAGATAGATAAATTCATTGATTAATAGATAATACCTTATTAATTTTGTTTCTCTGAAGAACCCTAATACCATTTGTAAACTATAAATGAAAATGGTTAAATTTTATGGTGTATAAATTCAATAAACTAATATATGTATGATGAAAACATTAACTAAAAAATTATTTCATGGGAGATTTCTGGGAAGATGGCAGTCTAGAGGTGCCCAAGGCACATTCCTCCTGTAGAATATGATTGAAACAGGCCCACTGCCGCTGCCACTGCAGCTGCCAGAGCCATTGTCCAGTCCCAGAGCTGTTGCTCATTGCAGAGCAGCACCCCACAGGGCAGCAATCCTGTCAGTTGCCCATCATTGCAGCTATGGACTCAATGAGGGAGGAGGCTGCAACCATCACCACTATTGCTGCAACCACAAAATAATTTTCCTGCTGCTGAGGACACCATAGATGCAATGGAGGTAGTTGTAGCCACCAGCACTGCTGTTGCCCCCATGAGGTAATCCCACTGCCACTGCAGACACAATAGATGTGACGGAGGCAATTGCAGCCACTGGTACAGCTGTCACCACCATGAAGTAATTCTTCTGCTGCTGGAGACACCACAGCCAAGCAGGTGGCTGCTGCAACTGCCACTGCTGCAGTTGCTGCCACTGCTGGGACTGCCAAGCAGCTACCACTGTGCAAACAGCCCACCCCTGCTAATGCCACCACTGCCATGCAGGCAGTCCACCAAAGCCACCTCCATAATTATTGCCACCACTAGGGCAGCCTGCTACCTCAGCAGCAGCAGCAGCAGCAGCAGTCAGTGCCACAGTGGAGATGGACTGCTGACCACTTGACTGCATTGACACAAGGAGGGTCACCAGTGGAGTCCTGGGAAGGAGAGTAATAGAAGGAGCAACTGCTCTATCACATGACAAAGCATCAACTTAGAGACACTATAAATAAAAAAAAAAGAGAGAGAAAGAAAATGTGAGTCCACCAAAAGAATACAATAACTCTCAAGTGCCAGACTCCATATAGCAGGAAAACCATGAAATAACTGAAAAGGAATTCTGATCAACAATCTTAAGGAAACTCATTGAGATATAAGAAGATGCAGTTGGATGACACAATTAACTTAGCAAAACTATCCAGTATATGAAGGAGAAAATTTACAAAGAAATTAATACTTTAGAAAAGAATGTAGCAGAACTCCTGGAATTGAAAAAGTCATTCAACAAAATAAAAAAGCAACTGAGAGCTTAAGCAGCAGGCTAGAGCAAGCAGAAGAAAGAATTTCCGACCTTGAAGACAGTCTTTTTGAAATAACTTGGGCAGACAAAAAAGAGTTTAAAAGAATGAAGAAAATCTAAGAGGAATAGCAGGCAACTTTAAGTGCACAAACATCTGAATCATGAGTGATTCTGAAGGGGAGGAGAAAGGGAAAGCATCGAAAACATATGCAGTAAAATAATAGGGGAAAACTTCCACGGTATAGCAAGAGACATGAACCTTCAGATTCAGGAGGCTCAAAGATCCCTAAACAGATTCAATCCTAAAAGGTTTGAGATACATTATATTCAAACTGGCAAAACTCAAAAACAAAGAGAAAATCCTAAAAACAGCAAGAGAAAAGCTTCAAGTCACCTATAAGGGAATCTCCATCAGATGAACAGCAGAGTTCTCATAGAAACTCTACAGGCCAGAAGAGAATGGGATGATATATTCAAAATACTAAAAGAAAGAAAAAAAACTGTCACCCAAGAATAATACACCCAGCAAGGCTATCCTTCAGAAATGAAGGAGAAATAGTGTATTTCCCAGACAAATAAAAACTATAGGAATTTACCACCATGTGACCAGCCCTACAAGAAATTCTCAAAGGAATCCTGCATCTGGAATCTAAAAAACCATAATCACTGCCATGAATACACAAGGAAAAAAAAACATTGTTAGAACAAAAAAGAAAATGAGAAAGAGAAAGAAACTGTATCTTACCACTTCTAAAAACTAACAAACACTGAAGACAAACAATAAAAGGGAAAGAAAAAAAGATATTTAAAACATCCAAATGAAAATTGATAAAATGGTGGAAGTAAGACAATATCTTTTGGTAACAACCCAAAATGTAAATGGATTAAATACCCAACTCAAAAGACACAGACTGGCCAATTGGATTAAAAAGCAATGCAAAACTATATGCTGTCTACAAGAGACTCACCTCAGCTTTAAAGACACACACAGACTAAGAGTGAAGGGATGGAAAAAGACACAACACACAAATGGAAATCAAAAACAAGCAGGAGTAGCTATCCTCATATCACATAAAATAGACTTTAAACCAAAAACTATAAAAAGAGACAAAGAAGGCCATTATATAATGATAAAGAGATTTATCCAGCAAGAAGACATACCAATCATAAATATATATGCACCCAACTTGGAGTACCCAGATATATAAAGTAAACACTATTAGAACTAAGGAAAGAGATAGACCCAAATACGATAGTTGGAGACCTGAACACCCCTCTCTTAACACTGGAAAGATTATCTATACAACAAATAAGCAGAGAAACAGGATTTAAACCTCACTTTAGACCGACAGTACCTGGCAGATAGCTACATAAATTTCACCCCACAGCCACAGAATACACGTTCTTCTCATCAGCACACAGAACATTCTTCAGGATAGACCAACTGTTAGGTTACAAATCAAGCCTCAATAAATTTAAAAGATTTGAAATCACTTCAGGTATCTTTTCAGACCACAGTGGATTAAATCTAGAAATCAATAACAAGTGAAACTCTGAAAACTATACAAACACATGTAAATTAAACAATATGCTCCTGAACAATATATGAGTCCAAGAAGAAATTAATCAGGAAATCAAAAATTTCCTTGAAACTAATGAAAACAAAGACACATCATACCAAAACCTGTGGGATACTGCCAAAGCAGTACTAAGATTTATTTATTGCAATAAATGCTAATATCAAAAAAATAGAAAAATTTCAAATAAACAACCTAACACTACACCTCAAAGAACTAGGAAAACAAAAACAATCCAACCCTAAAAGCAATAGATGGAATGAAATAATTAAAATCAGAGCAGAACTAAATGGCATAGAAACCCAAAAAATGATACAAAAGATCAATATAACGAAAATGTGGTTTTTCAAGAAGATAAACAAATCATACTAGCCATTAACTAAGCTAACAAAAAATGTGCAAGAAGACCCAAATAACAAAATTTAGAAATGAAAAAGGAGACATTACAACTGAAACCACACAAATACAAAGAATCATTAGAGACTGTTATAAACTATACACCAATAAACTTGAAAACTTGGAGAAAATGGATAAATTTTCTGTACACATACAAACTACCAAGACTGAACCCAGAAGAAATAGAAAACCCAAACAGACCCATAACAAGCAGTGAGCTGAAGCAATAGGTAACAATCTCCTAACAAAGAGAAGCCCAGGATCAGATGGCTTTACTGCTAATTTCTTCCAAAAAATAGAAACAGAGGCTATTCTCCCAAACTCATTCTAGGAGGACAGCATCAACCTGATACCAAAACGAGGTGAATACAAAACAATAAAAAAAGAAAACTATAGGCCAATATCTTTGATGAACATAGACACAAAAATACTTAATAAAATATTAGCAATCAGACTACAGCAACACATCAAAAGAATTATACACCATGATCAAATAGGAAACATCCCAGGGATGAAAGGATGGTTTAACATATGCAAGTCAATAAATGTGATACAACACATCAACAAAATCAAGGATAAAAACCATATGAGTATTTCAATAGATGCAGAAAAAGCATTTGACAAAATTCAACATCGTTTCACGATAAAGATTGTTAGCTAATTGGGTATAGAAGAAAAGGATCTGAATCAGCATATCTCAAGGGAAAATATACAAATGGCCAAGAGACACATGAAAAAATGCTCAACATCACTCAGTGTCAGGGAAATGCAAATCAAAACCACAATGAGATATCATCTCACCCGAGTTAAACTGAATATTAACAAAAAGACAGAGAACAAATGCTGGTGAGGATGCACAGAAAGGAGAATGCTTCTACACTGATGGCAGGACTGTAAATTGGTGCAGCCAATATGGAAAATGGTATGAAGTTTTCTCAAACAACTGCGTATAGAACTGACATACGATCCAGCAATTCCAACATCATGTCAAAGGGATACCTGCACCCCCATGTTTATTGCAGCTTTATTTACAATAACCAAGAGTGGGGACCAAGATAAACGTCCATCGTCAGATGACTGGATAAGGAAAATGTTGTATATATGTACACTGGAAAGTATTCTTTCCAGTATACTCTGCCATATAGAAGAATGAAATACTGCAGTAAGCAGCAACATGGATGAACTTAGAGAAAATCATGTTAAGTGAAATAAGTCAGGCATCTAAAGAGAAATATCACATTTTCTCACTCATAAGTGGGAGCTAAAAAATAAAGAAATAAAATTTTTTTAAAAAGAAAGATACAATAATCACAATAATACATTGAACTTTCAAAAGGAGGAAACAGAACTGAGGTTACCAGAGGTGGGAAAGGAGAAGGGGAGGGGAAGAGGAAGGAATTGGTAAAGGGCTACAAAAAAATGATTATGTTGTATAAGGTTGAATATACTAATTATCTTGATTTGAGCATCACATATTGCACACAGGTATCGATATTCAACTCTGTACCCCACAGATACATACAATCAACTGTTACAATAAATCAAATTTAAATTATACTTGTGTAATGTAAACAAAGCATGCTTTAATGCAAGAAATTTATTTTAGAGATTGACATTTCATACTTATCAAGAGGTAAAACTACCAAGAAGATACCTGTTTGGGGGTTCCCAGGTTCAGTGATTTGCTAGAAGGACTCACAGACTCAGCATATAGTTGTGCATACGGCTAAGATTTATTATAGTGAAGGGATGCAAGACAAAATCAGCAAAGGAAAGAGACACATGGGACAAAGTCCAGAGTAAACCAGGTGAAAGCTTCCAAGAATACTCTCTCAGTAGAGTCACGGTGAATGCATTCAATTCCTACAACAATCAATCATGAAATGTTGTCTACCAAGGGAACCCATTAGAGACACAGTGCCCAAGGTTTTTACTGGGAGCTTGTCACACAGATACTCTCTACCTAACACATCCCAAAATTCTACCCCTTCAGAAACCACAAAGTGTGTACAAGGAATTTAAGCACAGTGAGCCACACTTACCATTTAGAGAAAGTTTTATAGCAATGTAGGGAACTATCAGCCAAGTTCCAAAGCTAAGGACTAAGCTTGCAAGTATGCTTTTCTAACAATAACAGTCTCAAGCTTGCTATATTAAATCTTTTACGCATAATATCATCTAAATCTATATGCAAATATTATATGGCCCGAAAATATATAAGGCTAAAAATAATAGAACTAATATGAGAGATAGACAAATCCATAGTCATTTGGGGAGATTTTAACAAGCCCTTGTCAATAACAAAGATATTAAGGTAAGAAAGATCTTTAATAATATATAATATCTGAACAACACAACTAGTCAACTGATCAAATCTGCCATTATAAATGGGTTTAAGTCTTACTCCCCAAACCCTGTCCAGAGCCTAAGTGCTTGAAGAGAGTTCCACAAGTCCTCTAAGATGGGATGTTTGCATGATGTATAACATTAGAACATCCCTTTACTTCTTTATAATAATATTCTTCAGATATATTACTTGATTTCTTTACTCAGCATTTCAGAAAGACAGATCTGACTAAAATATAAAAATAAGGCATTAAAATTTGAGTAGAAGGTAATGTAAGTGGATCAAAGCATAAGCTCAAAGAAATCTGTTTTACCACTGGAGGGAACATTGTAGTGATTTCCATTATGGTTGTGAAAAAATTCATTTATCATTTTGCAAGTACAAAACAATAATTATGTTTTGATTTTCAAATGATTGGTTTTTAATTATGTAAAATCCTGTATGATTTGTGTTGAATATTATGCATTGAAAGCAGCAAGAGAAAAGAAGCTTGTCACATACAAGGAAATCTTTATAAGACTATTAGGTTTTTTTCCAGTAAAACCCTTGAAGGCCAGAAAGAAGTGGAATAATATATTCAGAGTGCTGGAAAAACACCCTGCCAACCACAAATACTGTACCTTTCAAAACTCTCCTTCAAAAATGAAGGAGAGCTAAAGACTTTCTCAGGCAATCAAAAACTGAGGGAGTTTATCACAACTAGTCTTGCCTTACAAGAAATGCTAAAGGGAGTTCTTCCAGTTGAAACAAAAGGATGTTAAACATGAATGTTATGGCACAAGAAAGTATGAAACTAAGTGGCAAGGGTAAATATATAGACAAGTTTAGAATATTGTATTACTGTAAGGATAATGAATAAATCACTTTTAATTCTAGTATAAAAGTTAAAAGACAAAAATATTACAAATAACTGTAATAAAAAATATGTCAGATGATATGCCATATAAATAGATGCAAACTGTGACAACTATACATAGAGTAAAAAGAGGAGCTTAAAGTGTATAGTTTTTGTAGTGATTAAACTTAAGTTGTTACCACCTTAAAATAGATTGTTATAACTATAGGATATATTACGTAAGCATGAAGGTAACCAGACACACCTATAGAAGTAACACAAACAAAAAGAAAAAGGAATCAAAACAAATCAGTACCCAAAAAATCAATAAGACACAAAGGAAGACAGCAAGAGAGGAAAGGCTGACAAAATCTATAAGACTAAGAGAAAACAACAAAGGGACAATAGTAAATCCTTCCCTATCAGTACTTACTTTAAATGTAATTGGATTAAACATTCCAATCAAAAGACACTCAGAGTGGTTGAATGGATTAAAAAACAAACAACAACAGCAAAAACAAGAGCCAACTATATGCTATCTACAAGAAAACTCACTTTAGAATCAAGAAACTCACTTTAGAAATAAGGATATGGATACACATAGGCTAAAAGTGAAGGGATGGAGAAATGTTTTTCTTGCAAACAGTAAACAAAAAAATTGACTTTAAGTCAAAAATTGTTATAAGAGACAAAGAAGGACATTTTATAATGACAAAAGGGTAAATCCACCAGGAAGATATAACATTTATAAAGATATATGCACCAAACATCAGAGCACCTAAATATATAAAACAAACACTGACAAAACTGAAGGGAGATTAGACCACAATACAATACTGAAGGAGACTTCAATATCCTATCTACAATAATGGACAGAACATCCAGACAGAAGATCAACAAAGAAACAGCAGACTTGAACAATCTATAGACCAAATGTAACTAAAAGAACATTCCACCCAATAGCAGCAGAACACACATACTTCTCAAGTGTGCACAGATCTTTCTCCAGAGTAGATCACATGACAGGTCACAAAACAAGTTGTAACATATTTAAGAATAATGAAAGTGTACCGAGTATCTTTTCTCACAAAAATGGAATAAAACTAGTTTCAATTACAGGAGGAACACTGAAAAATTCACAAATATCTGGATAATAAACAACACAATCTTGAACAACAATTGTGTCAAAGAAGAAATCAAAAGGGATATTAGAAAGTACCTTGAGATAAAATAAAATAAAATAAAAAACACACATACCAAATTTATGGAATGCAGCAAAGGTAGTACTAAAAAGAAACTTTATAGTGATCTTTATAGTGATAAAAAGGAAAAAAACGTAACTTTATATGTCAAGGAACTAGAAAAAGAACAAACTAAGCCAAAGTTAGTAGAAGAACAGTGTAATAAAAATTAGAGCAGAAATAAGTGAAAAAAATACAAACAATAAAATATATCCACAAAACTAAGAGTTGGCCTTTTGAAAAGATAAACAAAGTTGGCAAACAACTAGACTAGCTATGAAAAAAAGAGAGAAGATTCAGATAAATAAAATCAGAAATGAAAGAGATGTTACAACTGATGTCACAAAAATGAAAAGTGTCATAAGAAAATACTATGAACAATTACATGCCAACAGCAGGATAATCTATATGAAATGAACAAATTCTTAGAAACCTACAACATACCCAGACTAAATTATGGAGAAACAGAAAGTCTGAACAGTTATACAATGATGGAGACAGATCAGTAATCAAAAACCTCCCAACAAGAAGAGCCCAGGATCAGATGGCTTTACTGATGAATTCTACCAACAATTTAAAGAATTAACAACAATCCTTCTCAAACTCTTTCAAAAAATTGAAGAGGAGGTAACACTCCCAAACTCATTATGCAAAACAAATATTACCCTAATACCAAAACCAGACAAAAACACCACAAGAAAAGAAAACTACAGACCAATATCCCTGATGAATATACATGCAAAATTCTCAACAAAATACTAGAAAACTGAATCCAACAAAATTTTAAAGGAATCATACATTATGACCAGGTGGGATTTATCCCTGAGATGCAAGGATGGTCCAACATACAAGAAACAATTATTGTGATACATTAAATCAACAGAATAAAAGATAAAAATAAAATGATCTTAACACATGCAGAAAAGGCATTTTACAAAATTCAACACCCTTTCGTGATTAAAAAAAATACTGTGAACATACTAGAAATAGAAGAAAAATTACAACATAATAAAGGTCATATATGAAAAGCCTATATCTGACATCATACTCAATGGTGACAAACTGAAAGCATTTTCTCTTAGACAGTTTTGCACACTCTTTGCCACTTCTGCTAATCATAGTAGTGGAAGTCCTAGCCAGAGAAAGAAAGAAAAAGGAAGGAAGGAAGGAAGGAAGGAAGGAAGGAAGGGAGGGAGGGA
>NW_007749141.1:11001-11202 GCF_000696425.1 Galeopterus variegatus | reverse complement strand
TAATTTTAACAATTCTAGTTACCTACTACTTATATTTTTCTCATTAACTATTACTTAAGATATTTCAAAACTTATCTCTTGTGTTTTAAGATGAAAACATCAAATAGATAATTTACTTGAGAAGAATGTTTCTATCATTTTTAAAGGGTATTTTAGGGCCGGCCCGGTGGCGCACTGGATAGTGCGCCGCTTGGGAAGCGC
>NW_007749141.1:8223-8871 GCF_000696425.1 Galeopterus variegatus | reverse complement strand
CCCACTTATGAGTGGGGATATGTGGTATTTATCCCTCTGTGCTCTGCTTATTTCACTCAGCTTAAGTTTCTCCAGGCTTATCCATGTTGCTGCAAATGGGAGAATTTCATTCTTTTTTGACAAAGCGATATTCCATGGTGAATATATACCACAGTTTCCTTATCCAATCATCCATCGAAGGACATTTGGTTCCATGTCTTGGCTATTGTAAACAGAGCTGCGATGAACACAGGAGTGCAGGATATTCCTCTGGGTATATACCCAAAAGTGGGATTGCTGGATCACATGGCAGTTCTATCTGTAGTTGTTTGGGAAACCTCCAAACTGTTTTCCATAGTGGTTGTACTAATTTACAGTCCTACCAATAGTGTAGGAGCATTCCCTTCTCTCCACACCCTCACCAGCATTTGTTAATCACCATCTTTTTGATTATAGCCAGTCAAACTGTGGTGAGGTGGTATCTCAATACAGTTTTAATTTGCATTTCTCTGATGACTAGTGATGCTGAGCATTTTTTCATGTACCTGTTGGCTATTTGTAATTTGAATATTTGGCATAAAAATCATAAAAATATAAATATTTCTTATAAAACAGTGACAGTTTCCACATCTTATTACACTGTTCCAGTTGTAAAAAGCAGAGTAAAAT
>NW_007749141.1:5844-6535 GCF_000696425.1 Galeopterus variegatus | reverse complement strand
CATGTTTATATTCCCTACTGTTTCACAGAGCACTGTGCACATATTATTTGCTAAATTAAATTTGAATTTAGTTAAGCTTATTGGTGAAGTCACCCATCAATTGTCCTTTTCACATATTTTTCTTTAAAAATGTCCTTGCCTTAATAGATTCTAAAAGAAATTAATTTTATTTTTGAGAGTCCCATTTTTCAAAACAAAAGCAATGGAAACTCTCATGAAAGTTTAATGCTGGTGACAGGTAAAATTTTAAATGGTACATTCATTGTAAAAAGAAAACAATTCCCATGCAGGCCAGAAGGGGCAACATTTCAGATAATGATATGACTAAAAGCAGAGGAAATTATATACAAGACACAACTTAATCCCAAAATTGCCTTTTCTCCTTGGTTTGGGGACAAAATGACCACATTTATAAACTTTTTCTTTTTGTCTCTTCTCATGTTGACCGTACACATAGCACACTGTGGAACTAAACAAAATAAAAAAGAAAAATTGTATCTAAGAAAAATCCAGCCTTTTCTTGCAACAATTTCTTACAGTGATTTTTAAATTAAAATGTCACCATTATTTAATCATTAGGAAAAACCTTGAGTGTACAAATGTCTCTTTTGGTTCAGAAAAATATTGATAAAATCAAAGCTTGCTCTAGATTCTCTCTCTTCGGCCAGCTGCCAAATAAATAAATAAATAA
>NW_007749141.1:3735-4068 GCF_000696425.1 Galeopterus variegatus | reverse complement strand
TTTTTTTTTTTTTTTTAGTTTTTAAGAGAGAAGTTGGCTTATGCCTAGAACTATATATTTTTTTTAATGTGCTGATATGTCCCCAGGAAATTAATTTTGCTCTACTGGTTATGATGCTGTCCTTTTGGGGGGAACGCCTGCAAATTGTTACAGGTGGGGATTTTATAGGTGTCCACATTAAGCCTTTTCCTTGAGAGCAGAGATTAACTTGGAGTTACCTTGCTGGGGCAAATATATCTTAGAAATTAATACAATATCTCAAATATTCCTGTTGTTAATACTGGTTTGTAGCCACTGTTAACAGAGTGGTTCTAAACTTGTCCCATGATCTGA
>NW_007749141.1:1063-1782 GCF_000696425.1 Galeopterus variegatus | reverse complement strand
CCACATGTTCAAAGAATCCCTTAGATTGTAAAGGACAGTGTTTAAAAGCCACTGAGCTGTCCAAAGGTGACCACGGGGAGTCTGTCATGGCGTACAATACATCTTTGTCCATTCCATGAATTTAAATATCTTTCTGTTTAGATCAGACTCTTCATTAATTTTCAAGATCCTGAAAATTATTCTGCTCATTTTGAACCTCACCTTTCTCTGCTTCCTTCCTTCCTTCTTTTCTCCTTTAATGGGAATATAGTCATAAACATAGTGTAATAAATCGATACCAAATTGAAGTTAAAATTTCACTGTATTCTAGTCCTCTCGATTAGCCAAATTGGGCAGAGAGAAGATTGCTGATATTTAGGTATCTACACCCCACAGAAAGTCGCCCCTGTCCTATTCATGTACCCTGTACCCTGTATTATTGTGAATAAATAGGTCCACATTTCCATATTCACAACTCCGAAGTGTACCATCAAATAGTTTCTGCACCCTATTGCCAAAGGGTTTTAAGCTCAAGAGCCAACTCATCTATTTTTAGCAGATGCTTAAAAGAATTTGTTGAGAAAATAGTTTGTTTGACTGTGTGTGTGCTCCTAAAAAGAAGGGCAAAGTTAATAATAACCTCTTATGTTCTTGTGAACATTAATTAATTACTACCTGTGAAATACTCAGGACAAAGCCTTTCACATGGTAAGCACAGCCCCATGCTAGTGATCATCATT
>NW_007749141.1:0-323 GCF_000696425.1 Galeopterus variegatus | reverse complement strand
TGTAAAAATGATAATAATTAATTAATTAATTAATTTGAAATAAAGTAGAAAAGAAAAAAAATGTTAGAAATCAAAAACACCGTAACAAAAATAAAGGATGCCTTTGATGAGATCCTTAGTAGATTGGAAATAGCAGCGCGAAGTATCAGTGAGCTTAAAGATAGGCCAATAGAAACTTCCCAAACTGAAAAGCAAGGACAAAAAGGACAAGAAAAAACCCCAGAACAGGGTATCAATAACTATGGGACAATTACAGAAGGTGTAACATACAATTACTGGGAGTACCCTAAGGAGAAGAAAGTGAGAAAGGAGCAGAAGAAATA
>NW_007749140.1:6324-11204 GCF_000696425.1 Galeopterus variegatus | reverse complement strand
TGATTCTGTCTAATTAATTCTAGCCATTTCTCATGAATTTGCAAAAGCTGGCAAGTAATCCTCCTCATTTGGCAACTAAGAAAGTGATGTTTATTGCAAACCTTGAAGTGGAAGAAAATACTGAAATAGTTTCTCTTTCTCTTCATACAGCTAGAGATTAGAATCAGTTTGTTTAAAACACCTGGCATAGTGCCTGGTACAGAGTAGGTGCCTAATATCTGGCACCTTACATGACTATGAATGAAAACTTTTGGAGAATAAAATTATTGAGGAAAAGGATAAAGCAGAACCAGAGAAAAAGGAAAAGAAAAAATGAGTAAAGACAGTGTAGCGTGGCATTCAGAATCATCTTGCATCTCTTGCATCCACTCAGAAACAGGAAAATGGGTAGAAGGTATAGATAAACCGTAAAGAACATAAGCAATCAATCGTTCTGTCTCATCAAGGTCAAATTAATAACTTGTCCAAAGGCCCCAAATGTGATGAGGTATTCAACAAGCCTGGTTAACCACCATCTCAATTGATTCTTGGGACAGTGTTTATCTTCAAGGGGATTTCGAGGCTACTGAATCAAGAAGTAAAATGCAAAACTGAAGGTCTCAACAGGATTGGGGGAGGAAGGAGACGGGAACTATATTTTAAAGGTGAATATTTCAGGATAAACAAGTCAGGCTTGGAGGACAAATGCTTCTTTCACTGTAATCTTCCCTATCTTTGATGATTCTATTCTAGCTCTAGTGGCTTTATTCTAATTTGCTTACTAATGCTTCAAATTTTAAAAAATGTTTGGCCTATTTAACAATCATTGAAATAGAAATTGTAATCTTCCCTATCTTTGATGATTCTATTCTAGCTCTAGTGGCTTTATTCTAATTTGCTTGCTAATGCTTCAAATTTTAAAAAAATGTTTGGCCTATTTAACAATCATTGAAATAGAAATCGAATGCATAAAATACTACAAATATTTTACGGAATATTCACATACTTTATCAGACAATTTTATGCAATGAATATAAACTTTTCTTCTAAAAAATTTTTTTTAAAAACTACCTTTAAATCTCTTATCACCAACTCCCATGAAAGTTTTTGACTGAGATTTGCTCTTTCCTTTTGCAATTGATTAGTAGCTTTGTTTCCAGGCCCACTGTACAGAGCCCCTCTCATCTGTAGTCCCCTCATGTTTATAACTCACCTTTCAGACCATAGAGATATGATCATTACAGGTGGTGGGTTGTTATCTGTAACTCCCAGGAGACACAGTTCCTTAGATACTTTCAATACTTTATGACAGGCCACTGCAATGTACATTTCTAAAAGAATTGGAAAGAACTGAGTACCCACTTGTGCAAGATATTTCTGTAGCTGCAAAAATTATTCTGGAGAAATTACATTTTTCCTTCTCCTTATCATTTAATAGCATGCTTTTAAGTGCATGCACCCTCTGGAGAGATATGTTCTCTGCTCAATGGGGTTACTGCTAAGAAAGAGCTCTCACTGACCCTTTTCATCAAACTCACATCAACCCTTTTTTTAGAACCAGTGTTTAATCATATATGTACTTATCTCTGAATTGAAAAATAAATGGTATCCAGGGCTGAGTGGCTTGGCAAACAAATGATGCATGGAAATTGCATAGCCATGTACGCTCTTGAATTGTCTCACAAAATTGATTTAATGAGATAGAGGCAACAATTAACTTTTTCCAATTATTTCTCTAATTCAACATTCAGTTGTAGAGTGTCAGAGAGAGCCCTAGTCATCATTCAGGGGTCAACAAATAAATGCTCTGGCCAGACTTTTAATAATCTCACTTTCTCTTTTTAAAATAAATTTGAATATTTCTTTAATGTTCCTCCTTTTATTTCAAAATATGAGGCCAGTGGGCACTGCCTCTCCTTTGCTCCTAAAACGCAGGGAATACAATATCTTTTAGAAATCTGATGGCTTCAAAGAACTTTTTTACCTTTATCTAGTTGGGAAGAACCACAGCAGTCTAAGACCATGGCATCTGAGGTCAAGAGAACTGGATCTGAAACTTGACACTTCTTTTCTTAACTATAGGGCATTAGGCAAATTGCTAGTCTCTGGTTTATTTTCTGTAAAATGTGAGTAACATTAGCTATTTTTTACAGCTGTAATGAGGCTCAAATGGATTAGCATTTGTAAAATGCCTGACGATAAATATCAATTCTTTCTGTTTTCATGGTAAACATAATACTGTGAGTTCGAATCTTATTAATTGCCAAAATTAGTAGAATCAGGGTGGTATCAACATTTACCTGCCCGGATTTATGGGTTGCAGTAACATGTAACACATTTTGTCATCAGAGCAGATTTTTTCCAAGGGACTTCCATAATTCATCTCATTATTTCTCAACCTCTTACAGTCTGAAAGGAATCAACTGCCGTGGGACATATAGAAAAACTAGAGGAATACTGATCTTTTATCCAAAGTTTAGCAATTTTTTGACTCTGCTGGCCTGCCTTAGTGCATGCTCTGATTCAACTCTATTTTTAGTTGCTGGATTCCCTAAAATCACACCTTATCCTCTGCATCTGTGATATCAACATTTTAAACTCCAAGTGTCCATTGGTAAAAATTAATTTGTGTATACCATCTTTAAAATGTATTTATTTATAAAGGCTATGTATGCACTTCTGTACTAATGCAATCCACACATTTTAAAAAATAGATTAAGAAATTAATATACATAGAATATTTCACATTTTCTTGACATGACATGATGCAATAGATCATCTTTCACATTCCTTGGTATGCATTCCATTTGAGACAGAATTTTTTTTCCTGTTGAAACTCGTGTAGTGGTGGAGAATGAATGAGGCAGAGCACTTGGTGCTAGAGGCCAGCACTGCTTTATTATAAGTTGGCATAACTTTGTTATAAGGTTATAAATTGGCCATATTCGAGGTGTGGCAGATTCTTCTGTTCTCACTTTATAGGTAGTAAGTCAGGCTTCCTTACTTTGCCAGCAAGAACTGAGGGTAACGGGGGGAAACTGGGCTCTTTGGCTGAGTGCTAGCCAACCTTTTGCTAGCTCTGTGCTTTTATAACCAAACACTGCACCACATCCTTTGAGATTTATAAAATTGACTTGAATCCCCTCACTGAGTCCTGTGCAAATTTTCTTCTCTCTAAGATTTTCACAAGTGTCACGGAGCGTTCACAAACCCCATGATTACCTCTCCCTCTACTTTCTTATTCTTGTGAAATGTTCTGTCTTGTTTATTGTAACAGCTGAAGGAGGTGTGTTACATCACTGCACAGAAGAGCAGATATTTTTAAATAAATATTACTTATCCTGAGATCTTTATTTTTAAATACTCCCGTAATCTTTATCAGTTTCTGTATTGAATCTCCTCTTAGATTTCCTTGGACTTTCAATATGGTGATATGTCAATTTCTCTTAAGAATTCCTTGGACTTTCAATATGGTGATATGTCAATTTCTCCATCACTTACTATCTTGGGCAAATTTTTTTCAAAGAAGTGAATTCCAGGACAAGGGGGGTCACCATCAGAGCTGTAAAACAGTACCTCAAATAACAATTGTTGATCCTCGTGTCATTACACCAATGTATCACAATCAGTTGTGCAGTGTGATACAAGTGACTTATTCCTAACAGACTGCGAATAATGTTTATTATTGCCAAATGAGAATGGATTCAAGGTTACTACCATAAAATGTCAATTTACTTCTCTGAGTTGTGATATAAATTTTGGAGTGGAGAGGAAAAGGTAGAGTTGCAACAATTGTGCTGGGAATCGTGCATAAAAATAGTATATCCCTGAAAGTGTGTCCCATATGTGAGCAGCAACCACCATTAAAGCTTCAGCTGGGAAATGTTGAGTCTCACTTATTCAGACGGATGATCACCAGTGTGGGGTCCATAATCAAGGAGCAAGTAAGATGATCCAGTGGGGCAAAAAGAAAATACTGCAACTTATATTGATACTTATTTTTATCTCACTTTAAAATTTATCATTTGTTTGCATGTAATGTGCATATGCAGAAGTTTTAAAACGCAGCCATAAGTTCTTTGATGCTTCTTTCACCAAAAGGTGGGTTTATGTCGTTCCCCTGGAATTTGAATTTACTTGCATCAGTAGAGTATGGCAGAGGGGAGGCTATGTGACTTCCAAGGCTAAGTCATAAAAGGTTGTGCAGGCTCCACCTTGTTTGCTGGAACACCTGTTCTTGCAACCCTGAGCCAGTATGTAAGAAGTTCAAATACCCAATATCACTATGCTGTGAAGGAAATACAAGGAAAGTCTTTATGTAGGCATACTGGTCCATCAAATGTCCCAGGTGAACCCAGTCTAGGCACCAGACATGTGAGTAAAGAAGGCTTTAGATGATTCCAGACCTCCCATCTTGAGTTACTCCCAGCTATTTGATACTTCCCATTGAAACCCCAGGCTTTGTAGAGCAAAGACAAACCAGCCCCTGTTCAAATTCCTGACCACGGAGTACGCGAGCGTTAAGAAAATGTCTTCTGTTCTAAGTTTTAAGTTTTGTGGTGGTTTTTAATGCAACATTAGATAATCTGAAATCTGAGCAATATCTTAATATATTATCACATGTAAGTAATATATAGGTTGATCTGTGTTGTGATTGTGTATAAGAATAATTTTTACTGATGGTATGTAAATGGTGATCACAGGGCACATAGAAACTAAAAGTGAACATAGAAGTTTGCGTAACCAGATGGACTAGTATGATCTAGTTATAGATAGAACTGAATAGTAGAGAGAAAACAGTGTATTGGCCAAGCCCGTGGTCAGAAATCAACAATCAAAGACAACATAGAAATTAGATAAAACAAATCCAGTTGTGTATGTGGATAATTATGTAAAAGATC
>NW_007749140.1:0-803 GCF_000696425.1 Galeopterus variegatus | reverse complement strand
TCTATACCTTCTGCTTGTTCGAGAGCCTACAGTAAGGTTCTGGGTTCCTAAAAACAGATCCAAGGAGCCCATTAAATACTTTCTAACAAAAATCTACTCATGTTTAGTAATTTAGTAGTATATATTTATTTTCAGCATTAAAAAAATTAAGATTCGTAAATAAAAACAAAAAAAGATATTCAATATCATTAGCCATTAAGGAAATAAAAATTAAAACCACAATGAGATACCACTACACACTTACTAGAATGGCTAAAATAAAAATAGTGGCAACACCAAATGCTGGTGTGGATGTAGAGAAACTAGATCTCGCATACACTGCGGGTAGGCATGTGAAATGGCATACTCTGGAAAACAGTTTGGCAGTTTCTTTTAAAACTAAAAATGCACTTACCATATGACCCAGCAATTGCAGTCTTGGACACTGATTTTGGAGAAATGAAAACTTATGTAATGAATAACATGTACACAAATGTTCATAGTAGCTTTATTTGTAGTAGTCAATAACTGGAAACTGCCCAGATGTCCTTCAATAGGAAATAATTAAACTAACTGAGGTACAACCATATTGTGGAATACTACTCAGCAGTAAAAAAGAATGAACTACTGATATATGATCTGGATGAATCTCAAGGGAATTATGCCGAGCGAAAACAGCCAATCTAAAAAGTTTACATATTGTATGATTCCATTTATACTTGTATAACATTCTTGAAATAACGAAATGACAGAGATGGAGAATGGGTTAGTGGTTGCCAGGGATTAGGGATGGAGGGGGAGGGAGTGGTTATGAGTAACACAAA
>NW_007749139.1:4237-11204 GCF_000696425.1 Galeopterus variegatus | reverse complement strand
TTTTGTTCCAAATGACCTAGCAGCATTGGAGTTGCCTTGGTTAAATCTGCAAGAGAATCAGTGATTAATATGACATCATCTATATAATGAAACATTGTAACTGTGCTGGGCCTAGTCCACTTGGTTAGGTCACCAGCCACCAAACCATGACAGATGTTTGTGCTATGCAGGTAGCCTTGAGGCAACACTTAAAAAATCCAGTGCCCTCCCTCCCAGGTGAAGGCAAATTGATCTTGGCTATCTACCAAGATTGGGATAGAGAAAAAAGCATTTGCAAGGTCCAGTACATAATGATAAGTTCTGAGCTGAGTCATCAGCTGATCCATCAAGTCTTGAACCAAAGGCACAGCCATGTGCAAAGGAGATACTAATTTGCTCAGTTCCTGATAGTCCACAGTCACCCTCCAGGTACCATCAGGTGTTTTCACTGGCCAGGGTGTTAAAGGGACTCTGTGTGGGATGAATGATGCTGACCTTTTCTAGCTCCAATATAGTGGCACCTATCTCCACATGTCCTCCCAGCAAGCAATTCCTTTTCACATTGACCACATGCCTTGGCTTGTGTAACAACTGTGGATCATGCTCGACATGTCTCCACAGCACAGACTTTACTGTCTGCATCCACAGCTGGAATTCTCCAACCATTGTTCGCAGGTATAACTCATAAAGCACATCTATACCCAAGACGTACTCAGATACAGGAGATACTTACACAGTATACACATGAGGGGGCAGTCGTTCAATGCTCAGCAGCAAAGACACAACTTTGATTGTAATAGTCTGTCTTCCATAACCACCAATATTCACTGTGACCCTGGAAACTTATCTGGGTTGTCATGAATCAAGTTACAGTCTGCTCTGGTGTCCAGAAACACTAACACATGCTATACATTTGTCTCAGACCAATGTATTACCAGTTCCATATGAGGCCTTCTGTCCTCATCTTCCCCTAAAAGACAAGCAGCTCCACCTGATCCCTAGCCAAAAGAGAACAGTCCATCTGCCTCTGCAGAAGTAACCAACAAATCTTTTAAATTCACTGAGCGTACCTTGCCACCTATTTCCAGACATTTAGTGAAATGCTGTTTGGGGTGCAATTGTTGACACAAGGCAAACAAGACCTCGTTTGGTTGTCAGTCAATTTTTTCCCTATTGACTCCTGCCATAAGCAAGTCAAACCACATCTGCATATGGCTAGTCTTGCTCCATCCCTTTGGGGTAAAATCCCAAGCATTTCTTGGGGATTTAAACTTAGCCATCTATCAGACCCCCTTTGCTTGTCTCCTCCCCTCTGCCTTGCCCTGACTGGCTATCAAGGTCATCACTTCACGTATATGACAACCAACATATGGGGCCAGTATGGCAATCAGTGACCAAAGGATGTCGACAGAGTATTTTGCAGCACTATGTACCTCATTCTGCCTATAAAGCATTCATTGTTTGGTCCAAGGGTGTTCACATTAAACATGGACTGTCACATCCCCAGCTTCCAAATTATTTGAACTAGCTTGGCATACTTTTGCCGCCTACTCACAGTTTTGGGCAGTTCTCCGGCATTTGTCCACATGGTCTAGATGGCTGCATTCACCCATTCCATCAAGGAGTGGTTATCCTGTCCCGGTGCATTATCTGCAGCTGTACTGTAACTTTTGCTGCAGGAACAGATGCATGGTGATGGAAGCCAACTGTTCTGTCTCCTCACCAGAACACATCACCCCATCCACCCTTAGGACCCACAGCCACAAAAGCCAAGCAGCTAGGGGTTCACCCTGTTTCTGACAAAACTGTTTCCCTAAGTCCACCACCTCAGCATGAGTGTAGGGGACATAAGTAGTGAATTGGGTAACTTGTGTATTGCCTACCAGTTGCTCGCCTTGTCCTATGGGCTGTTCATGCTTCAGTTTCTGATGCACAACAGGTCATGCCAGGGAATGCACAGTCTCCCCCAGCTCACCATCGGGCTCATCATTGTCCCTAGTGTTGGAAGCAAAAGTGACCTGTTGCAGTACTTCAGCTTCCAGAGCAAGTACCCATGCTTCCAACAAATCTGCTTTCTGCTGAAAATCTCAAATCTGCAGGACTTCATGGAGTGCCTGGTCCATGTTGACTCGTAGTATAGAGAGCAACAGCCAGCCCCTGGCCAACAGGAAAGCAACCACCAGGTACCACATACTCAAAGGCAGCCACATCTCCTCCCCCTCCTGAGGGGCTAGTGGCTCCCTTACCTGCTCCAAATCCTGATGAGAACTACACCAACTGTCAGGCTGGATCACAGAACCCTCTCCCCAGTCCTGTGCAGGCCGTGAGTCAAGTAAGTGAAAGAAAAACCAAGTAGCTGTGGGCAAAGTAGACATGCTTTGTTTCAGACGTGAGATTCACCGACTAGTGGTTCAGAGCCGCTGCCTTCTATACCAAATTAAACAATTCTAGCAGCAATGAGCCAAGGGGTACACAGGCACACATGAGCGCTAACTCTACGCTTATGTCACTTGTTTACAAAGGATGTGCTGAATCATACCCAGCCAGATATGAGGTGAGAGAGCCTGACTAAACTAACTCCATTTTCCTCACAGCTCTTCACAAGGAATAGAAGAAACATGGTTGTACAAGCCCATAGCACAAGCAAGTGATGTGTCTTTGCTTACATCACATGTTACATCACATGTTATATCACATGTTACATCTGCTAACATACCACTGGCCAAAGCAAGTGGCAGCCAAATCTGCGGTCAAGATGCAGGAAAGTACACTCATGTCATGGAGGTAGATGGGGAGCAAATACGTACTTGNTTTTGTTCCAAATGACCTAGCAGCATTGGAGTTGCCTTGGTTAAATCTGCAAGAGAATCAGAGATTAATAAGACATCATCTATATAATGAAACATTGTAACTGTGCTGGGCCTAGTCCACTTGGTTAGGTCACCAGCCACCAAACCATGACAGATGGTTGTGCTATGCAGGTAGCCTTGAGGCAACACTTAAAAAGTCCAGTGCCCTCCCTCCCAGGTGAAGGCAAATTGATCTTGGCTATCTACCAAGATTGGGATAGAGAAAAAAGCATTTGCAAGGTCCAATACATAATGATAAGTTCTGAGCTGAGTCATCAGCTGATCCGTCAAGTCTTGAACCAAAGGCACAACCATGTGCAAAGGAGATACTAATTTGCTCAGTTCCTGATAGTCCACAGTCACCCTCCAGGTACCATCAGGTGTTTTCACTGGCCAGGGTGTTAAAGGGACTCTGTGTGGGATGAATGATGCTGACCTTTTCTAGCTCCAATATAGTGGCACCTATCTCCACATGTCCTCCCAGCAAGCAATTCCTTTTCACATTGACCACATGCCTTGGCTTGTGTAACAACTGTGGATCATGCTCGACATGTCTCCACAGCACAGACTTTACTGTCTGCATCCACAGCTGGAATTCTCCAACCATTGTTCGCAGGTATAACTCATAAAGCACATCTATACCCAAGACGTACTCAGATACAGGAGATACTTACACAGTATACACATGAGGGGGCAGTCGTTCAATGCTCAGCAGCAAAGACACAACTTTGATTGTAATAGTCTGTCTTCCATAACCACCAACATTCACTGTGACCCTGGAAACTTATCTGGGTTGTCATGAATCAAGTTACAGTCTGCTCTGGTGTCCAGAAACACTAACACATGCTATACATTTGTCTCAGACCAATGTATTACCAGTTCCATATGAGGCCTTCTGTCCTCATCTTCCCCTAAAAGACAAGCAGCTCCACCTGATCCCTAGCCAAAAGAGAACAGTCCATCTGCCTCTGCAGAAGTAACCAACAAATCTTTTAAATTCACTGAGCGTACCTTGCCACCTATTTCCAGACATTTAGTGAAATGCTGTTTGGGGTGCAATTGTTGACACAAGGCAAACAAGACCTCGTTTGGTTGTCAGTCAATTTTTTCCCTATTGACTCCTGCCATAAGCAAGTCAAACCACATCTGCATATGGCTAGTCTTGCTCCATCCCTTTGGGGTAAAATCCCAAGCATTTCTTGGGGATTTAAACTTAGCCATCTATCAGACCCCCTTTGCTTGTCTCCTCCCCTCTGCCTTGCCCTGACTGGCTATCAAGGTCATCACTTCACGTATATGACAACCAACATATGGGGCCAGTATGGCAATCAGTGACCAAAGGATGTCGACAGAGTATTTTGCAGCACTATGTACCTCATGCTGCCTATAAAGCATTCATTGTTTGGGCCAAGGGTGTTCACATTAAACATGGACTGTCACATCCCCAGCTTCCAAATTATTTGAACTAGCTTGGCATACTTTTGCCGCCTACTCACAGTTTTGGGCAGTTCTCCGGCATTTGTCCACATGGTCTAGATGGCTGCATTCACCCATTCCATCAAGGAGTGGTTATCCTGTCCCGGTGCATTATCTGCAGCTGTACTGTAACTTTTGCTGCAGGAATAGATGCATGGTGATGGAAGCCAACTGTTCTGTCTCCTCACCAGAGCACATCACCCCATCCACCCTTAGGACCCACAGCCACAAAAACCAAGCAGCTAGGGGTTCACCCTGTTTCTGACAAAACTGTTTCCCTAAGTCCACCACCTCAGCATGAGTGTAGGGGACATAAGTAGTGAATTGGGTAACTTGTGTATTGCCTACCAGTTGCTCGCCTTGTCCTATGGGCTGTTCATGCTTCAGTTTCTGATGCACAACAGGTCATGCCAGGGAATACACAGTCTCCCCCAGCTCACCATCGGGCTCATCATTGTCCCTAGTGTTGGAAGCAGAAGTGACCTGTTGCTGTACTTAAGCCTCCAGAGCAAGTACCCATGCTTCCAACAAATCTGCTTTCTGCTGAAAATCTCAAATCTGCACCACTTCATGGAGTGCCTGGTCCATGTTGACTCATAGTATAGAGAGCAACAGCCAGCCCCTGGCCAACAGGAAAGCAGCCACCAGGTACCACATACTCAAAGGCAGCCACATCTCCTCCCCCTCCTGAGGGGCTAGTGGCTCCCTTGCCTGCTTCAAATCATGATGAGAACTACACCAACTGTCAGGCTGGATCACAGAACCCTCTCCCCAGTCCTGTGCAGGCCGTGAATCAAGTAAGTGAAAGAAAAACCAAGTAGCTGTGGGCAAAGTGACATGCTTTGTTTCAGACGTGAGATTCACCGACTAGTGGTTCAGAGCCGCTGCCTTCTATACCAAATTAAACAATTCTAGCAGCAATGAGCCAAGGGGTACACAGGCACACATGTGTACTAACTCTACTCTTATGTCACTTGTTTACAAAGGATGTGTTTACAAAGCCAGATATGAGGTGAGAGAGCCTGACTAAACTAACTCCATTTTCCTCACAGCTCTTCACAAGGAATGGAAGAAACATGGTTGTACAAGCCCATAGCACAAGCAAGTGATGTGTCTTTGCTTGCATCACATGTTACATCACATGTTATATCACATGTTACATCTGCTAACATACCACTGGCCAAAGCAAGTGGCAGCCAAATCTGCAGTCAAGATGCAGGAAAGTACACTCATGTCATGGAGGTAGATGGGGAGCAAATACGTACTTGTGATTGACAATCTCACCTACGACACCATAACCTAAAAATTATGTTTTTTAAACCAAGCTACACAATAAATAATGCTGTAAACCATCTTCATTCATACAGTTATAGTTTGGACATAATTTCAAAACAATTTCTGGCATAATATTAATTCTTGGAGCTTACAGATGTTTATAACAATTTGATTTAAACTAAGTGATTAAGAAAATAATGGTCCTTCTTTTGAATATATGGTTTAAATTATGTGTAGTCTTCTAATCAATGTCTCTGATGATTTAATGATGATTTATAAAGTAAATAGGTGTTTACGGCTAATGCCATTTTGGGAAAATAGAATAGTTTGGTCAGGGCCCTCACTTCAGGTCCAGTTGGGTGTGGTTCAGCATGTCCATTGTAAGCAAATTGTGTGTGTGTGAATGTGTGGAGTTAGTGAGCATGTGCATCAATGTATCTTTTTAGTTTTGTTGCTATTCATGTGTTCTTCAAAGACAGAGAGAGAGTTTTAGTGAAGCAGGCAGGCAGGCATCTGCCTTGGGTGTCTGCCCCTCATAGCCACACTTTTCAACCTATGGCTCCAGGGACCTTTTGGCCAGTTACCTAACTCATAGACATGCATGTGTGGGGTCTGGTGACCCAGATTGGTGTGTGAGGGGTCTGGGGACCCAGCCTGGCTTATGAACAGTTTGTGATCCAGTCTGTGAATGGGCTTGAGGGGTCTGTAGGCTCTAGACCCAGCCTTAGCTCGACAATCGGCCCAGTTGGTGCAGGATTATTGGCAGGTAAAAGAGCCCAACAACTAGCATGGTCCTAGAGCTAGACAATTGGCGCTGTGAGCAGGATTCTAGGCCTTAATCTAGCCAGACACATTGGTGTAGTTGGCAGGATTCCAGACATTAACAGACCACCACAATTGGCATAGTCTGTGACAGGATTCTGAGCAGGTACAGAAGCCAAAAGCTCTTGGAAGAAGGAGGTAATGTGGCTACTTGTAAATATGCTCTGCCCTGTGGCCGAGGTGGTCAACCACCTTCCTGTTGACCAGGATCTGGTTGCTGCACAGTGTACTGCAAGGCAGCATAGACAAGGTACTGCAATGAAAAACTCCTTGGGAGAGGGAGGAAATGTGGCTGTCCTTGAGCATGTGGTGCCTGTGGCCACTTTTCTGCTGACTGGAGCCTGGCTGCTGATCACTGTGCTGCAAACTGATCAAGATTTGTGGCAGAAAGCAGAGTGCTTGGAAGCACAGATAAATGTCCTGGAGGACAATGTGCAGCAACTGGCCACTCTGGCCTCTCATACCAGGGAAGATGACCAACCCAGTGGTGAGTTGGGGAAAACCATGTGTCTCCAGGCACAACCTGTTGTGCATGAGAAATTGAGACAGTAAAGCAGCAGAAACAG
>NW_007749139.1:0-2453 GCF_000696425.1 Galeopterus variegatus | reverse complement strand
AGAGCAGTGGAGGCGTGGCAGCCTCCACCTAGATTTTGGAAGATGTATGAATAAGCTGGGGACTCAGGCAGAGACCTGCTGCAGGGGTGGAGCCACTGTGGAGGTCCTCTACAGAGCAATGTGGAACAGAAAGGTGGGGTCAGAGCCCCCACAGAGAACCTCCACTGAGGAAACTTCTAGTGGAGCCAGGATGGCGGGACTGCCGCTAGGAACCCAGAACCATGGGGCTGATGGCAGTGTGTGTGGCGCCAGTCTGGAGAAGCTGCAGGCACCTGGGCACTCAACAGTCTGCGCTTGGCGGAGCTGTAGGAGCAAGGTTGCCTAACGCTTTAGGGGTCCAGGTGTCCCAGTGTGCTTAATGTTTGCCCTGTTTGGGTTTCAGATTTGTTTGGACACTGTTTTTCCTTTCTGTTCCTCCCTTCTGGAATAGGAATGTGTGCCCAATGTCTGTCCCAGTGTATCTTGGAAGTAGATAAACTTGTTTTTGACTCTACAGGTTCACGGCTGGAAGGANGGGGTCCAGGTGTCCCAGTGTGCTTAATGTTTGCCCTGTTTGGGTTTCAGATTTGTTTGGACACTGTTTTTCCTTTCTGTTCCTCCCTTCTGGAATAGGAATGTGTGCCCAATGTCTGTTCCAGTGTATCTTGGAAGTAGATAAACTTGTTTTTGACTCTACAGGTTCACGGCTGGAAGGAGTTTTGCTTTTGGTCTCAGATGAGACTTTGGACTTTTAAGTTGGTGTTGCAACAAGCTAAAGACTTTTGAGACTGGGACGGAATGTGTAATATGTGAATGTAAGGGTCATTTATCCTCGCTAAGGGAACATCTTGGAAGATTCTGAACATGTAGATTGTAAGGCGAGGACCCTGAAGGGGTGGATTGTTGGGAAAATAGAATAGCTTGGTCAGGGCCCTCACCTCAGGTCCAGTTGGGTGTGGTTCAGCATGTCTATTGTTAAGCAAATTGTGTGTGTGTGTGTGTGTGTGTGTGTGTGTGAGTGGAGTTAGTGCGCAGGCGCACCAGTGTATCTTTTTAGTTTTGTTGCTATTCGTGTGTTCTTCAGAAAGAGAGAGAGAGAGAGAGAGAGAGAGAGAGAGGAAAGGAGAGAAGAGAGTTTTAGTGAAGCAGGCAGGCGGGCATCTGCCTTGGGCGTCCGCCCGGCGCAGCCATGCTTTCCAACCTATGGTTCCAGGGAACTTTCGGCTGGTTACCTAGCTCATAGACCTGCATGTGTGGGGTCTGGTGACCCAGCCTGCTGTGTGAGGGGTCTGAGGACCCAGCTTGGCATATGAAAGGTTTGTGACCCAATCTGTGAACAGGCTTGAGGGGTCTGTGGGCTCCAGACCCAGCCTTAGTTCAACAATCAGCCAAGTTGGTGCAGGATTCCTGGAAGGTAAAAGAGCCCGACAACTAGTGCGGTCCTAGAGCTAGACAATTGGTGCTGTGAGCAGGATTCCAGGCCTTAGCCTAGCCAGACATGCTGGAACAGATTATCAGTATTATCATCCATTTAATCAATCAGCAAGTCTTTATTTAGGCCATACTCTGTATATGCACTTTGCTTAATGCTGGCTATGCAAGATAAACAGCGATAGGAGGGCCTGTAATCTCATGGAACTTACAGGTTAGTCGAGAATAAACACATTAGGTGACTGTGATTTTTTTAAAAACCTGATGCAAAAGGATGATATTAGAGAAAATACAAGGTAATATGAAAGCTTATAGCNAAAAACCTGATGCAAAAGGATGATATTAGAGAAAATACAAGGTAATATGAAAGCTTATAGCAAGGAGAATAACACAAATTTATGAAGGCAGGAAAGGCTTTTATAAGCAAGTGACATTTCAGTTGAGACTGAAGGGTAAGTAGGAATATGGGAGATAAAAAGCATGAGGGAGCATATTCTTGGCTTGTAATAAGCATGGCCTTTGGATACAGCAAACAGAAGTCCCCAGTTCCAGATTAAGCTGGAAAGGTAGACAAGGATGAGATCATGAAGACTTCTCAGGAGTATGCACATTGTCGAAAGGCTGAGTCAATGGCACCCTTTGAAAGGTTTTAGTTGGTGAGAAATGGTGGAGGACATGGGTGCATATCTATTGCCAAATGCAGGCAATAGGGATTTAGAATGGAGAATGAGAAGACCTTAGTGCTTGAGATATGGGAGTGATGGCCGAGAGCAATAGGAAAGAAATACAAATAGAAAGGCTAGTTAACAGTGGAGCTATTCTGAGTTCACACTGACAACACCCAAGGGCTGGCAGTTTGTTGGAGACCCACAAAAACCCAGCGTTCCTGATGATCAGCCAACCCCTGCCACAGGGAGTCTCTTATTGGCTCTCTCCTTTGGTCCTTAACTGCTACCTTATTGCTGTGACCGATTTTCTCACAGAAGCCATTCTCATTTTCCACTTTTCCACTCTAGGGCTTTTGGCTGCCAGAGAGGAACATT
>NW_007749138.1:4948-11439 GCF_000696425.1 Galeopterus variegatus | reverse complement strand
CGATCCGTTGCCGGACACGGAAAAAGACAAAAAAAAAAAAAAAAAGTTATACACCATAATCAAGTGGGATTCATCCCAGAGTAAAAAACATAAAGCCAGAAGCATAACACTACCTGACTTCAAATTGTATTACAAAGCAATAGTAACTAAAACAGCATGATACTGGCATAAAAATAGGCACTCGGGCAAGTGGAGCAGAATAGGGAACCTAGAAATCATCACTCAGGCTTACAGCCATCTGATATTTGACAAAGGGAACAAAAACATACATTGGGGAAAAGACTGCCTCTTCAGTAAATGGTGCTGGGAAACTTGGATATCCATATATAGAATAAAACTAGACATGCACCTCTCACCATATACTAAAATCAACTCAAAAGTGGATTAATGACTTATGTATAAGACCTGAAGCTGTAAAATTACTAAGGGAAAATATAGGTAAAACATTTCAGGAACTTGGTCTGGGCAAAGAATTTATGAACATGAGCCTGAAAGCACAAGCAACAAAAGAAAAAAATAAATAAATGAGAATGACTATATCAAACTAAAAAGCTTCTGCACAGCAAAGGAAACAATCAAGAGAGTGAAATGACAACCTACAGAGTGGGAGAAAATTTTCACTAACTATGAACCCAACAAGGGATTAATATCCATAATATACATGGAACTCAAGCAATTATACAGTAAATAAATAAATAACCGAGTTAAAAAATGGACAAAGGAACCGAATAGACATTTTTCAAAGGAAGACATACAAATGACCAATAGGTACATGAAAAAATGCTCAACATCATTAGTCAGGGAAATGCAAATTAAAACCACACCAAGATATCACCTCACCCCAGTTAGACTGGCTATAATCAAAAAGACAGTGAATAACAAATGCTGGTGAGGATGTGGAGAGAAGGGAATGCTCCTGCACTGTTGGTGGGACTGTAAATTAGTACAACCACTATGGAAAATAGTATGGAGGTTTCTCAAATAACTACAGATAGATCTTCCATATGATCCAGCAATCTCATTTCTCAGTATATACGCACAGAAATGGAAATCATCATGTCGAAGGGATACCTGCACTCCATGTTCATCGCAGCTCTGTTCACAATAGTGAAGAGATGGAACCAACCTAAATATCCATTGATGGATGACTGCATAAGGAAACTGTGGTATATACACACCACGGAATACCACTCTGCCATAAAAGAGAATGAAATTCTCCCATTTTTAACAACATGGATAAGCTTGGGGAAACTTATATTGAATGAAGTAAGCAAAGCACAGAGAGATAAATACAATATGTGCTCCCTCATAAATGGGAGCTAAAAGATAAAGAAGAAAGGAAAGAAAGACCACAGTGGTGCATTGGACTTGCAGAGGGAGAGAACATACCTAGGGATACAAAGTAGAGTGCGCAAAGGGGGATGGGGAGGGAGTTTGGGGATAATTGGGTGGAGGACATGGGGTATAATCACAATTTATGTTAATGGACATGCTGCCAGTTTGAATCTGACCAACACATCTTAGGCACGAGTGGTGACAATGTGCTTTGTACTCCAGGAACATTCATAACCAATAAAATAAATAAATAAATAAATAAATAAATAAATAAATAAATAAATAAATAAATAATTTGGGGTGACAATGTGCTTTGTACTCCAGGAACATTCATAACCAATAAAATAAATAAATAAATAATTTGAAAAAAAAAAAACCTAAAGATTCTACCAATAAAAGCTTTTAAAGCTGATAAATGATTTCAGTAAAGTTGCAGGATATAATATCAACACCCAAAAATCAGTAGCATTTTTATATTCCAAAAACAAACTAGAAGAAAAAGAAGTCAAAAAATAAAGACCATTTTAAAAGTCACCAAAACAATGAAATACCTAGAGATCAATTTAACCAAGGAGATGAAAGATCTATATCAGATCTACGAATCACTTCAGAACTATGAATCACTGCTGAAAGAAATTAAAGAGGACACAAAAAGATGGAAAGTCATCCCATGATTTTGGATTAGAAGAACTAACATTGGGAAAATGTCCATACCAAAGTGGTCTGCAGGTTCAATGCAACCCCATCAAAATACCAATGACATTCCTCACAGAAATAAAAAAACAATTCTAAAATTTCAAATGTAACAACAAAACACCCTGAAAAGCCAATGCAATCATGAGCAAAAAAATTAAAGCTGGAGGCATAACACTCCCTGAGTTTAAACTATACTACAAATCTATACTAACCCAAACAGCATGGTACTGACAGAAAAACAGACACTCAGACCAATGGAACATAGAATGCAGAAATCAACTCACATACTTACAATCAACTGATCTTTGACAAAGGCAATAAGAACATGCATTTTGGGAAAGACTGTCTCTTCAATAAATGGTGCTAGGAAAACTGGAAATTCATATGTAGAAAAATTAAACTAAACCCGTACATCTCACTATATACCAAAGTCAACTCAAATTGGGTTAAAGACTTAAATGTAAGACCTGAAACTATAAAACTCCTAAAAGAATACATAGGAGAAACACTTCAGGGTATAAGACCATGCAAAAACTATAAATATGACCCCAAAAGCACAGGAAACAAAAGAAAGAAATAAACAAATGGGATTATATCAAACTAAAAAGCTTCTGCACATCAAAAGAAACCATTAACAGAGCAAAAAGACAACCTACAGAATGAGTGAAAATATTTGCAACTATGCTTCCAACAAGGGATTAATACCCAGAATATACAAGAACTTAAACAACTCAACTATAAGAAAACAAGTAGCTCAATTTTTAAAAATGGGCAAAGGAGCTGAATAGATACTTCTCAAAGGAAGATATGTAAATGACCAACAGACACATGAAAAAATGCTCAACATCATTCAGAGTCAGGGAAATGCAAATAAAAATCTTATTGAGATACCATCTCACCCTAGTTAGATTGGCTATTATCAAAAAGACAGAGAAAATAGTGTGGAGGTTCCTCAAAGAAATATAGATAGAACTGTCATATGACTCAGCAATCTCATTGCTGGGTTATATACTCAAAGGGATGGAAATCATCATGTTGAAGAGATGCTTGAGTCCCATGTTTATTGCAGCTCTATTTATAATAGTCATGAGTTGGAATCAACCCAAATGTCCATCAACAGAAGACTGGACAAGGAAAATGTGCTATATATACTCAATGGAATACTACTCTGCCATAAAAAAGAATGAAATTCTGCCATTTGCAGGAACATGGATGAACTTAGAGAAAATTATGTTAATTGAAATAAGCCAGGCACAGAAAGAGAAACACCATATGTCCTCACTCATAAGTGGGAGCTAAAATAAAATTTAAAAAGAAGGAAAGCAAGAAGGAGAAAGAGAGAGCAAAAGAAACAATCATAATAACACATAGATATTTCAAAAAGAAAGAGAGAATGGATCTGTGGTTATTAGAGGTGGGAGGGGCTGGGAAAGATAGGTTGGTGAGAGGCTGGTTGAGGGTCAAGAGGATTGATTACATTTTGTAAACATGAGTATACTGATTATCATATTTTGATCACCACAGATTGTACACATGTACTGATACTTTATTTTGTACACCACAAATATATATATAATCAATTATCATTCAGTTAAAAAACTGTCAAAAAAAGTATAAAGATAAAAATTATTTAATTAGACTGACAGCAGACATCCCATTAACAACAGTAAATGCCAGATTCAAGAGCATATTAAAGGAATGACAGAAAAGACTGTCCACCTAAAATCCTATTCCCATACAAACTATCATTCAAGAGTGAATATGAAATAAAGGCAATTTTAAGAATATAAATCAAACAGACTATTACACATAAATGATCACCATAATATCTCCTAAAACATGTATTTTTCCCAAGAAGATTGAACCTAAAACAATCACATGCAGATAAATTGAATAAGTAGAAGTAATGAATTCCTAGAAAGATACAACCTATCAAGACTAAATCATGAAAAAATAGAAAATATGAACAAAATAATAACAAGTGAGAAGACTAAATCATAGGGGGAGACAGATGAAAGCTGACTAGAGGCACCCAGCTCTCACCTCTGCCACAAAGAAAGCCCAAAACAACAAATAACTCCACACCTAATAGAGAGTCTAGGAGAGAACACCAGAATTCAGAAAAGAAATGAAGACCCTCTGAGACTCAGTGACTCATCACGATAGCATAAAAAGGGAAGTGAAGCACCCCAACTGGGATCATCTTGAAACCAGGAGGTAATATTTATTGGGGAGAAAATGTAAGTGGGAAATCCCCAACAGTCTACACTCCCACCACAGATACTTGCAATCCTAGCTACAAGAGAGATGCACAGCCCTTATGGGGCATGTAATATTTATTGGGGAGAAAATGTAAGTGGGAAATCCCCAACAGTCTACACTCCCACCACAGATGCTTGCAATCCTAGCTACAAGAGAGATGCACAGCCCTTATGGGGCATGTTCCCAATATAGGGAGCTGCCTGGAGCCAACCTGACAGCATTATTCTAGAGAATAAATTCATGCTGACTCCCCCATCACTTGGGACCCAGGCTACCACAGCATGGTGCCTATTTTAGGATCAGAGCCAACACCAAGAGTTCAAGATGCTGTGGAGACCAATAGTTCCAGCTTCTCCACATTTCTAAGGCCCTGTAGAAATCCCACCGCAACCACGCAGAGGGCTGCAGTGGCACAACACCAGCTGGACCCAGTAATGTAGCCATGATCTCAGCACTCAAACCCACTCCAGGAAACAGGCATTATATAACAGTAGGGAGGCCACCCCCAAGACAAAAACAGAATGTGTATGCACTCCAGAGCCCAAAAGCCAAGACTGAGGGACTTCTGCCAAACGAGTGGCTCCATCCACTCCAATTGAGTGCCCAACAGTCTACCCTGGAAACCTAAGTTCCCACCTGCAGCCCTGGCCACCTGGTTCATGGTCATTCACTCCAAATTAGGAGACACAGAGTGCCCAGCAGCTCTCCTGGAGGTCTGAGCTCCCGTCCATGGCCTCAGTGGCCTCCAGTGTCACTCACTTCAGCAAGGGGGAGATGAGAACTTCAGCACTTCTCCCAGGGGCCCAAGGTTCTACTAGGCTCCTCAGTGACTCAGCTCAATCCAGTGGAATAGCATCCAGTTTCCCAACATTTCTTCCAAGGACCTGATGTTTACCTGTAACTCTGGAAACCACACCCAGGAATGCCCATTTCAGCTGAAAAGCTAATGAATGCTCCAGTTCCTCCCCCAGGGGCCTGAGGTTTCCTGATCCCTACCTATGACCCTAAAATTCCAGCAAAGGAGTAGCTGAGTGCCCCAGTGCCTCTTCTGGGGACTCAAGGTCCACCAGCCACCCAAGCAACCCTGCCAACTCCAGGAGACTATCAGCTGAGTGTCTAAGTTCCTTACCTGGAGGGCTGAGGTCTGGCATGCGGTCATAAAAACCCCAGCCATGGTTGCCCACTCCAGTAAAGGAGATGCTGAGTGTCACAACACCACTCAAAGAAGCTCTAGTACCCTCTTGTCATCCCAAAGATCACATCCATTATAGAAAGGGAGACCCTAAATGCCTGAATGCCCCTCTCACAGGTTTGAAATCCAACCTATCAAGACCTATGTGACAAAGTGGCCCTATCTCCACAAGAGAGACAAGATGCTGCATGCCTTCATGAACTTCCCACCCCATCCCACCCCCCATGACCCAAGAACAGGACTATTTGGTAACCCCACCCACAGCACAGCTGCATCACAGCCTCCAATAAAAAAACAGCATAGGATATTGAGGCACTTGCAGACATTTCTGTTGAACAGCAAAAAAATTAAGTAATGATTTCACTACTGTACTACTGTACTTACTGTACTTGCCAAGAACCAAAACAAAAACACCCTATCTGACTGACATTATAGGCCCATCTACAGGAAAAAGCCTTTCCCTACAAAAGGTACTTCATAAAATTAGAAATGACCGTTCCACCTGATGTGCAAACATCAACTTAGGGATATAAAAAAGACCCCAAAAAGCAAGAAAATATGACACCACTAAAAGAACACAATAATTCTCCAGTAACAGATCCCAAAGGACAAAATTCATAAAATGCCTGAAAAGGAATTCAAAATAATAATCTTAAGAAAATTCAGCAAGATTCAAGAGAATACAGATAGACAACAGAACAAAAAGGAAAACAATTAAGGACCTGAAGGAAAATTTTATCAAAGATATAGATATCATAAAAAAGAACCAGGCAGAAATCTTGGAAACGAAGAATTCATGAAATGAAATAAAAAAATACATCCAAGAGCTTACAGAAGAGGCTAGATAAAGCAGAATTTCTGAACTTGAACACAGGTTTTTTGAAACAACCCAGTAAGACAAAAAGTAAAAATAAAAAACATGAAAAAAACTATGAGATCTATGGAACAACTTTAAGCATACAAACACCCATATTATGAGTGTTGTATAAGGGGAAGAGAAGAAAAA
>NW_007749138.1:3752-4296 GCF_000696425.1 Galeopterus variegatus | reverse complement strand
ACAACTTTAAGCATACAAACACCCATATTATGAGTGTTGTATAAGGGGAAGAGAAGAAAAACGGCATCCAAAACCTATTCAATAAAATAACATCTGAAAACTTCCCAAATATTAGGAGAGATGTGGACTTCCAGATCCAAGAGACTCAAAGATCCCCAAACAGATTCACCCCAAGAAGGTCTTCACTGAGACACAATGAGAGAATTCTAAAATCAGTAAAAGTGTCAAGTCACCTAAAAGGGAATCCCCATCAAACTAACAGCAGATTTTTTAGCAAAAACCTTATAGGTCAGGAGAGAGTGGGATGATATATTCAAAGTAATGAGAGATAAAAACTGCAAGCAAAGAATACTATACCCGGTATAGCTATCCTTCGGAAACAGAGAAGAAATAGTGTCTTTCCAAGATGAACAAAAACTGTGGGAATTCAAGACCAAATATTGGCCCTCTAGGGCTGGCCAGTTAGTTCAGTTGGTTAGAATGTGGTGTTATAACACCAACTTCAAGGATTTAACATACCATTCAGTGGCCAAAAAAAAAAAAA
>NW_007749138.1:1564-3139 GCF_000696425.1 Galeopterus variegatus | reverse complement strand
ACATGATTCTATATATAGAAAACCCAACAGATTCTAGCAAAAAACTCTTGGAGCTGATAAAAGGATTCAGTAAACTTGCAGGACACAAAAGCAATATACAAAAATCCAGAGAGTTTTTATACACCAACAAAAAACTAGCAGAAAGAAATCAAGAAAGCAAGCCCATTTATATAATCACCAAAAAAATAAAATTCCTAAGAATAAATTGAGCCAAGGAGGTGAAAGATCTCTACAATGAGAACTACAAATCATTGCTGAAAGAAACTCCTTGTTCATGGATTTGAAGAACTGATGTAGTGAAAACGTCCATACTATCCAAAGCTATCTACAGATTCAATGTGATCCCCATCAAAATACCAATGACGTTCTTCACAGAAATAGAAAAAGCCAATCTTAACATTCATATGGAGACCCTAAAGAGCCAAAACAATCCTTAGCAAAAAAAATAAAGCCAGAGGCATTACATTTCCTGACTTCAAACTATATTACAAACCTATAGTAACCAAAACAGCATGGTACTGGCATACAAGTAGACACATAGACCAATGGAACAGAATAGAGAACCCAGAAATCAACCCATGTATTTACAGCCAACTGATTTTTTTTTATATGGGGAAAGAAGAGCCTCTTCAATAAATAGTGTTGGGGAAATTGGATATCCATATGTAGAAGAATGAATTTGGCCTGTCAAGGCCTGAACCCCCCAAGCTGTTATCCCCTCCCTACATCAGACAAGCTGATGCACGCCTACATGTGTCCCCTGAGGACTTTCGAACAGGCCTATTTGGCAGCCCTCACCCTCAGCAAAGGTGCATCACAGCCTCCACAAACAATCACAGCCTAGGACAACAAGGCACTTGCAGATACCTCCGTTGAATACAGTCAAAGAAATCAAATGATTACACTACTGTCCTCCCTCAGAATCAAAGCCAAAGCACCCTACCCAATTGACCTTATAGAACCCATCCACAGGAAAAAGTCTTTCCTTAAAAGAAGTACTTCATAAAATTGGAAGAAACGACTGTTCCATCAAAAGTGCAGACATCGAGATAGGGATACAAGAAATATTTAAAAAGCAAGAAAACATGACACCTCCAAAAAACACAATAATTCTCCAGTATTGGATTCCAAACAAACAGAAAAATCATGTATTACCTGCAAAGGAATTTAAAATAATAATCTTAAGAAAAACTCAGCAAGGTGCAAGAGGATACAGATGGACAATTCCACAAAATCAGAAAAACAATTCATGATCTGAATGACAAATTGAACAAAGGGATAATTACCATAAAAAGGAATCAAATATAAATCTTGGAAATGAAGAATGTATTGAATGAAATAAAAATACAACAGAGTGCTTTAACAACAGACCAGATTAAGAAGACAGGTCTTTTGATATAACCCAGTTAGAAAAAGAAAAAGAATTAAAAAAGAATGAAGAAAGTCCACAAGATTTAGAAAACAAAAAAGATTGGAAATTAATGAACAAAGCATTAGATTCAAGGAAGCTTGAATTAAAACAGAGCAAAAGTAAAGAGAGCAGAAAGAAAATGCAAAACTTGATGTTAAAAAAAA